>NC_091240.1:14351974-14636974 GCF_040958095.1 Procambarus clarkii | reverse complement strand
AGTAATTGTGAGCAGTGACACAGGTCTGTAGTTACCAACTACTGAGCGGCTCTTCTTTTTGTGCACTGGAACAACGTCGGCCTTCTTCCATAAGGAGGGCCAAATTCCTTGAGCTAGGCAGAGTTGGAAGAGGCGCGTGAGAGGTGGAACCAACAGGTCAGCGCAGCAGCGTAGTAGTCTTGGACTGACCTTATTTGGCCCCACAGCTTTGCTTGTGTCTAGCGTGTTAAGGAGATGAAGAACTTCAGCCTGATTTATAACCACTTCAGTCAACCTAGACACAGTGCATGGGGCAAGATGTGGAGGCTGACGTTCAGGATCAGGGACCTGCATCTTGGAAGCAAAGTGGTTTGCCAGTAAATCAGCCTTCACCTGATTGCTGGTTGCCACAGTACCATCTTCTCTGTTTAGAGGTGGGATTGTGTCCTCAGATGAGTACCCCTGCCGATCCTTCACCAGGGACCACCAGACCTTGGATCCAACCCTTCCAGATGCAAGTTTTCTTCGAGTTTCGGATTCCCATCTGGATATAGCCCACTTTTGAACTTATTTCATTATTCGACAAGATTGTCTATGAATGTTTCTGTTATGAGCCGAAGGATGCCGTTTAAATCTCCTCCAGGCCTTGTTTCTGGCTTCAGCTGCTATCCGGCAGCGATATCCAAACCAAGGCTGATCAGTGGGCTTGGTCACATACTGCCGGTGAGGGATATGCCTATACTGGAGGTCCAGTATATGACTGGTGAAAGCGTTTACTTGGCTGTTCACGTCCCCCTGGAGCAAGGCATTCCAATCAGTTACTTCAAGCTCTGACCGTGGGGGGCCTCGGGGGCCTCGTAGCCTGGTGGATACGCGCAGGACTCGTAATTCTGTGGCGTGGGTTCGATTCCCGCACGAGGCAGAAACAAATGGGCAAAAGTTTCTTTCACCCTGAATGCCCCTGTTGGTAGGGCCTCGTAGCCTGGTGGCTAGCGCGCAGGATTCGTAATTCTGTGGCGCGGGTTCGATTCCCGCACGAGGCAGAAGCAAATGGGCAAAGTTTCTTTCACCCTGAATGCCCCTGTTACCTAGCAGTAAATAGGTACCTGGGTGTTAGTCAGCTGTCACGGGCTGCTTCCTGGGGGTGGAGGCCTGGTCGAGGACCGGGCCGCGGGGACACTAAAAAGCCCCGAAATCATCTCAAGATAACCTCAAGATAACCGTAGGGCTGGCCAGTTCCCTCTATCCCAAAGCCAGGTAGTACGAACAGATTCTTAACCTTGATCTGTCGGGATAGCCAGTGTAGTAAAGACAGCCTGGTGGTCTGAAGAGCCAACATATCCCAGAGGTCTGCAATGAACAATGCTTGCAGGAAGGTCAGTTACGACAGGATCAAGGGACGAGCCTGATATGTGGGTAGGAAAGCTCACAAAATTTTCAAGGTTAAAAACTGCTAAGAGTTCATCAAAATCCCTCTGTATAAGATACTGGTTGAGGTCACCTACAATTATAATGTGCAGACAGTTGTGCTGCATTAGCAGGGAGTCAAGGTTGTCCATCAGGAAGGTGATTGGGGAAGCACTTTCTCTCTCTCTCTCCCTCTCCCTCTCTCTCTCTCTCTCTCTCTCTCTCTCTCTCTCTCTCTCTCTCTCTCTCTCTCTCTCTCTCTCTCTCTCTCTCTCTCTCTCTCTCTCTCTCTCTCTCTCTCATTATCTCACACACAAACATTCTGTCAGCACCAGACGTGGTATTCATCACCAGTGTGGGGGGTCACCTGATGAACCTGTAATGAAAAATATGTAAAGTAGCATCAAGACCGACAAATTCAATGCCTAGAAACTACTGATTATTGTGTGTGCTAGTGACGCGCGCGCGCGCGCACGCGCACACACACACACACACACACACACACACACACACACACACACACACACACACACACACACACACACACACACACACACACACACACACATATTCCCACCATGTCCCCCCCCCCTCCCACCTTTCCCCCCCTGTCCCCCCTCCCCCTTCATCCCATACCCTCCCTATCCCTCCTTCCCCCTCACTCCGTATCCTCCATGTCCCTCCTATCTCCTTAACCCACACCCTACCTGTCCCCCCTTCCCCTGAACCCCCACCCCCACCCCAAAATCCACTGAGGCCCTGCAAACCACCTCACAGATCTTCTCACCCACGAAACAGCTTCCCACACCAGCAGAATGCTCGCCAAGAAAGGGACAAGAAAATGAACTGAAGAAAGTGAGCTTCAAGGCAATGTACACTAACATAGATGGGATTACAAATAAAACAAGTGAACTCGGAGAATGGGCACTAGAAGAAATCCCAGACATAATAGCACTCACAGAAACAAAACTAACAAACACCATAACAAATGCAGTGTTTCCACAGGGCTACTATGTAGTGAGGAAAGAGAGAGAAGGGAGAGGAGGAGGTGGTGTAGCTCTGCTACTAAGAGAAGGTTGGAGTTTCGAAGAGATGGTAATTCAGAACTGTGAAGGTTTCAGTGACTACATATCAGGCACCATAGCAACTGGAGGACAGAAAATCATAGTAGTAGTCATATATAACCCCCCACCGAATGACAGAAGACCCAGATAGGAATATGATAGAAACAACATGGCCACCATCAATATAATAGAGAGAGCAGCTTCTGTGGCTAGCAGGAACGGATCCAGGCTACTAATCATGGGAGACTTCAACCATGGGAAGATAGATTGGTGGAACAGAGACCCACATGGAGAGCTAAGCTGCTGGATGTGGCAACAAGAAACTTTCTAAGTCAACACGTAAAGGGACCGACAAGAACGAGAGGAGGGGATGAACTAGCCTTGCTTGATCTGATATTTACTCTAAATGAGTCGGATATAAGGGAAGTCAAGTTGGAAGCCCCCTTGGGAATGAGTGATCATAGTGTATTGAGCTTTGAGCACCTGGTTGAGCTAGGAATTATCACCCCCCAAAAAAGAACTGGGAAACAAAGGGCTGGCGTACCGAAAGGGAAACTATGAGGAGATGAATAAATTCCTATGGGATATACATTGGGACACAGAACTCGGAACCAAGTCCGTACAAGACATGATGGACTATGTCACCTAAAAATGTCAGGAGGCTGTAAGCAGGTTTGTCCTAGCCCAACAGGAAAAAACAGAGAAGCAAAGGAAGAATCCGTGGTTTAATAGGGAATGTATGAAAGCAAAGGAGCTGAACAAAAGGGCATGGAGGAACTTCCGTAATAACAGAACACCAGAAAGTAGAGAGAGATACCAGAGAACCAGGAACAAGTATGTTAGTGTGAGAAGAGCAGCTGAGAAAAGGTATGAAAATGATATAGCTAATAAAGCCAAGACCGAACCAAAGCTACTACACAGTCACATCAGGAGGAAGACAACAGTGAAGGCACAGGTGATGAAACTTAGGGTGGGCGAGGACAGGTACAGAGAGAATGACAAAGAGGTGTGTGAAGAACTCAACAAAAGGTTCCAGGAGGTCTTTACAATAGAACAGGGAGAAGTCACTGCGCTAGGAGAGGTGGCAGCAAACCAGGTGACCTTGGAAAGGTTCGAAATTACAAGAGATGAGGTCAAGAAGCACCTATTGGAGCTGGATGTGAGAAAAGCTGTTGGGCCGGATGAAATCTCACCATGGGTATTGAAAGAGTGTGCAGGAGCACTTTGCTTGCCACTCTCCATAGTGTATAGTAGGTCACTGGAAACGGGAGACCTACCAGAAATATGGAAGACTGCTAATGTAGTACCAATAATTAAAAAGGTGACAGACAAGAGGCACTGAACTACAGGCCAGTGTCCTTAACTTGTATACCGTGCAAGGTGATGGAGAAGATTGTGAGAAAAAACCTAGTAACACATCTGGAGAGAAGAGACTTCGTGACAACCTATCAACATGAGTTCAGGGAGGGTAAATCTTGCCTTACAGGCTTGATAGAGTTCTGCAATCAGGTGACAAAGATTAAGCAAGAAAGAGAAGGATGGGCGGACTGCATTTTTTTGGACTGTCGGAAAGCCTTTGACACAGTACCCCATAAAAGGTTGATGCATAAGCTGGAGAAACAGGCAGGAGTAACTGGTAGGGCGCTCCAGTGGATAAGGGAGTACCTAAGCAATAGGAAGCAGAGAGTTATAGTGAGGGGTGAGACCTCAGAATGGCGTGAAGTCACCATTGGAGTCCCACGGGGCTCTGTGCTTGGACCTATCCTGCTTCTGATATACGTAAATGATCTCCTAGAGGGTATAGACTTATATAGGATATAGAGGGTATATAGGATTAAGACAGAGGAGGACAGCTTGAGGCTTCAAGAAGACCTGGACAAGCTGCAGGAATGGTCGAACAAATGGCTGTTAGAGTTTAACCCAAGCAAATGTAATGTAATGAAGATAGGGGTAGGAAGCAGGAGACCAGATACAAGGTATCACTTGGGAGATGAAATACTTCAAGAGTTAGAGAGAGAGAAAGACCTGGGGGTTGATATCACGCCAGACCTGTCCCCTGAAGCTCATATCAAGAGGATAACATCAGCAGCATATGCCAGGTTGGCTAACATAAGAACGGCCTTTAAAAACTTGTGTAAGGAATCTTTCAGAACATTATATACCACACATGTCAGACCAATCCTGGAGTGTGCGGCTTCAGCATGGAGTCCATATCTAGTCAAGCATAAGACTAAACTGGAAAAGGTTCAAAGGTTTGCCACCAGACTAGTACCCGAGCTGAGAGGTATGAGCTACGAAGAGAGACTACGGGAATTGAACCTCACTGTTGCAAGACAGAAGAGTTAGGGTGGACATGATCACCACATTCAAGATTCTCAAGGGAATCGACAGGGTTGATAAAGACGCCTATTTAACACAAGGGGCACACGCACTAGGGGACACAGGTGGAAACTGAGTGCAAAAATGAGCCACAGAGATCTAAGAAAGAACTTTTTTAGTGTCAGAGTGGTTGACAAATGGAATGCATTAGGAAGTAATGTGGTGGAGGCTGACTCCATACACAGTTTCAAGTGTAGATATGATAATAGCCCAATAGGCTCAGGAACCTGTACACCTGTTGATTGACGGTTGAGAGGCGGTGTGAGGGATCTAGATCCCTCAGCTAGTTTTCCTAGTTTCTAGATTAGGCTAGTCACTCTAGAAACTGAAGCTTTCAAAATAACATATGCTTGTTGGGTGTTGAATGAAAGCTTATGTTATGGACTATCATTTGTGAGTAGTTAGAAGTCTGTGATTGCTCTGTAGAGAGAATTACAGAAATTTTTATGTTTCTGTGAAATAAGATGAGGAAGTACTTGACTAAAACCGTTAGAGGTGGGGGGAGAGTGGAGTGAACGTTGCCTTTCCCCCCCCCCCCACATGGGAGACATCACGCCACTCTGCTTAGGCCTCCCCCTCCTTGTGACGTCACAGGACGCTCGAGGGTGAGTGAGCCTGATTGGTTTAGGCATGTGGGCTCCAAGCCTAGTTTTGGCGCGAGGAGCTATGGTTGGATGCGGCACGAGGGAGCCGTGCCGGCTCCAGGCTGATTGGTCAAGACAAAGTAGGGAGAAGGTATGGGCATTTTGAGTTTCCCTAGCGCGGGAAATCGTCAGTCTGAGCAGGGTAGCAGGTGGACCAGGACGTGTCTGGGTGGAGGGGGGGAAGTTTTCCCCCTCCACCCCCGTTAATCGCGGACGTTACCGTGTTAACTAGCAGGGATGGCACCCCTGCTATCCCTGGTTGTGTCTAGGCCCAATTTTCGTGAAATTCGAGGGCCGACGATTTACGGAAGGAACAGTAAAAAAAAAGCTAAAGAGACAGTTGACAGTGTTCACCAGGAGGCAGCTGGCAGAGCCTCATGGTGTAACAGGTGGTTTGAATAACCTGTCTAGAGTGGTTAGACAATTAGCGGAAATCAGACAGGGCCTCCTAGTGTAATCGTGGTAAGATTACAGGCCCCTGTGGGACTTTGAATTCGACCCTGTTGGTCCGCCCGGTGGTGACGCCGCCGGCCATTGTCACCCCAGTGTAGAGCAAGGCAGGCTCTAGTGTGCTGGAGTTGTGGGCGATTCCTCAACCACGTGTGTATGCCCGGGGGGGCCACCCCGGCCACCCGCCGCATGGTCCGGCCACATGGCCCGGCCACCCCACCCGCCTGCCTGCGCAGCGGCCACCCACCCAGGCCACCCGCGCGGCCAAACCCCACCCCCCCCTCTCAGCTCGGGAGGGGCGCTGTGGGCCACGCGGTGGCCACATGCCTTGGCCACTTTCCCGGGACAGCCTAGGGCCACATCTTGTCGACGCATGAGGAGCAAGCAAGCTAAGTGTTGACAGCTAGTGTGGTAGTTGTGGGAAGGAAAAATAAGGGTTGTGATAGGACTATTATCATTGTGTTACAGTGTGATGCATACCGGTGGAAATTCCCGGTAAGAGTTGTCTCAGAGCCTCGCCAGGCTAGAGAAGCAGCCGAGTGTCAGCTGTCAGTAGGGTCCAGGTGTGTGATAGGGCGGTACCTGGAGATGGATATTATACACGGGACCACACTGTATGTTAGTATGTTAGTAGACTGACTAGAGTATGTAACCGGTCAGTGTAGAGATTTACCATATAAGTGATCCAGCCTGTCGATTCTATATAATCGTTCAGACTGGATTAATGCCATAGAGTACCGTAAATTATAATCATTAGAGGTAAGCAGGCCAGGTTGCAGGGATGTCAATGGGGGGACCCTGAGGTCTGTGTAGTTAGTTACATTTTACTTGATGATATAATTTTCATTGATTATGTGAATGCCATTTCTATGTGTTCATTTGCATGTTTATGTACTGTGTTGTGTGGTGAGTCAGTAGATGTGATTGCTGACTGATTGCCTAATGATGTCATTAGCATGTGGGGTATGCTGACGGCATCATTATGTTGCAGGTTTGTGCAGTATTGTTATCAGTTTATACGATATTATTGCCCCAGGAACTGTGTTGAGGGTTTAAGGGACCTCTAGGATTATTCAGGGGAATTCACAGTACTTAATGAGAGCAGGCAATTGATGGGTTAATTGCCTTGCTGAGGTAAGTGTGTGTGTTCACAGTAGTCCTTTGCAATCGGGTGCAAGAAGAAAAGAGGGGGGGGGGCAGTAATATTAGTATACTTTTGTGTGTTGCACAACCGTGTGTCATTATTGTGTGGGCACAGTAATTAGTGAGTTGCAGTAGCCGCAACCATATGTGGGCAGTGCTTTTATGATGTTGCATGCCATTGTAGTGTGACCTATGTAACGCTGGGGTTACTTTGTTTCTTTAAGTTGTGTTGAGGACTTAAGGATTCAGTGAGTTAATTAAGTAAGGGGTAATTAACTGGATAAGTGGTGCACACTTAGTATTGTGGAGTGAGTGAGGGCTGTTAAGAGCGAACAGTGTTGAGCGAGAATGAGATACGTCTCGGGAGCAATTAATTGTCCATGTGACAACTAATTGACCACTCTAGCTAATTATGTAATTAGCCTTCTCATCATGAATTCACGTAGTGGGAGAGGATCTGTCAGAGTCTGTCAGTATTTGTGTTAACGTAATATGCTCGAGACTAATTACCTTTCTGGGGTATAGCAATTAGTGGCTCAGGTTAATTAGTGGAGTAATTAACATTGGAGAGCTCCGATGACTCGGTAAAGCGAGGTCATGGAGCTAGCATAAATCGTTGTATTAATCATATCCTGTCTGAGGACAGTGGATTAGTGGCACATCTTGTTAATTAGGGTAATTAACTCCTTTCCCGTGAATTCACAGTGTTTGATGAGACCTGCTTAGGCAGTGCGGAGTGAGACGTATTTATGGATGATTAATTATCGGTCCTGGTGACCGTTAATTAATGGCTCAGAATTAATTAGGGGCTTAATTAGGGTAATTAATACTCACTAGTAAATTTTTGACAGACTGTGGAGAAGCTACCAAGTTAGGGTAGGCTTAGTTAACGTAACTCAATGGGGATGTAATTAGTGGTCCGTTTGACCTTAATTGAATATTACTCACTGAATACTTGCAAGGAGTCAAGTGTGGTGTAATATGTTGAGTTATTGTTAACAAGAGAGAGACAAGTGTTAAAGATTAACGTAGAGTATCATCCTGTTGTTGTCTAGTGGGAGACAATTGTTTGTGATTACCGTAGTACTTTGTTGCTGACTGCTGCGATCAGTCAATTAACGTAATTAATCACTTGCAATTTCTTTTGGTTGTCGTCTGGTGACGAGAGTAGAGTCATCTAGGGATTTGTGGAGCTGTGTCCCAGAATCCCGCCTTGCCTGTCTTTGTTACTGTTTACAACAGGGCAACTTCTTGTTGGGAGTTGCAAAGAGTGTTCACACTGGGTTGTGATAGGGGGTCACTGTTGGACTACCCTCCTAGTTACGTGGGTCTCTCCTGGGGGGCGGGAGGACCCCTAAGTTTGTGATTATAGTAGCTGTCAGGGAAACCGAGACACTATTGATTGCCTGCTTGTGTCTTTGTCTTCAGTGGATATCCTTCATATGTTCAGTTAGTTCATGTTGTCAGCCCGAAGTGTCAGCAAGATGGAGCCTGCTGTCACTTCTCGAGGGGCTGTTGAATAGCTGTGTTGCAAATGCCACTTGATGTACAATAACGTAACCATTCGCTGTGGTGTAACTTAGTCTGTGATATTTTTCTTTGTTTTGCAATATTGCGTCATCAGTGGGCACACCTGTGTTCAGGTTAGTTCAGTATGCAGCCTCACAGCAAGGGTTGCTATTTAGCTGTTTGTTATCGTGCCACTGGATTGACATTAACGTAACGTAAACTCGGTAATGTAGTAGTTAGTCTCTTGTTATTAATAAATTGTTATGTTATAGAAAACAGTCTTTGATGTCAACCCTTCAACCATATTATTCCACCATATTTCTGCATATTATTAAATGTTGATGTGATCTTGATAAGGCGGCTGTTCTTGGGAATTCCAATTCCAATTCATAGTGCCACATCAAATATAAATATTTGATTGTGAGAACCCGTCGGTTACCCTTTATTAGTTTTAACGTCCTGTTTAACTAGGAGGAGCCAGCGGCCTATTGTGGACAGGTTTTCACCCTTGGTGGTGGAGGCCTGGCGGTTTGCTCCCGCTTTTCCTTTTTCTACTGGACTCATGCTTAACTGCCGTGAGCAGAATTTAAACTTGTAGTCCACCTCCTAAGGGAGGTAGGCGTAGAGATAAATCTCACAGGCGGGAAGCAAGAGCCAGTGCTCAACCCCCGCAAGCACAAATAGGTGAATACACACAGTTGACGTGACCAGAGGAGGTGGTTAGGGCTGAGTGACTTGCCTTTTTTTTTATTTGTTGGGAGGTAAAGAGGCAACATCACAGTGAGAAGTGTTTACGCGTTAACGAATGTCTGGTAAACTGACAGTAACCAGAACAAGTTTAACGAAACAAAGCAGAAATACTGCGTTGGAAAGACATTGAAGTAACGACTGGTTGAAATGATGAGTGAGCCAGGCTGACCTGACGCCCTCACCACCACCACCCTCACCATCACCACCACCCTCACCACCACCACCACCACCACCACCACCCTCACCACTACCACCACCACCCTCACCACCACCACCCTCACCACCACCACCACCACCCTCACCACCACCCTCACCACCACCACCACCCTCACCACCACCACCACCATAGACCATAAGCTATCCACAAGGTCTCACAGTGTTGGGTGGAGTCGTTATGCACCAATTATTGGAAGCCAGTCTCAGCTAATATACCAGCTGCTGTGTTAAACCACTACCACCACCACCACCCTCACCACCACCACCACCACCACCACCACCACCACCACCACCCTCACCACCACCACCACCACCACCACCCTCACCACCACCACCACCCTCACCACCACCACCAGTGTGACAGCTTGGAGGTGAAGGTAACATCAACAGGGAGCGACCTGAAGATCACCCAACAATATGTAAGAGACTCGTGGCGTGAGGAGAGCCCCTGAGAGAGCTGGGGCGGCCATTACCAGGGTAGACCTCTGGCAGAACATGGTGACCACCTGGTGAGACCAGGTGGTTACGGTGACCACCTGGTGAAACCAGGTGGTCACGGTGACCACCTGGTGAGACCAGGTGGTCATGGTGACCACCTGGTGAGACCAGGTGGTCACGGTGACCACCTGGTGAGACCAGGTGGTCACGGTGACCACCTGGTGAGACCAGGTGGTCATGGTGATGACCTGGTGTGAGGCAGTGAAAGACATGCAGCAGGCGGTGCTCTAGGAGACAAGGACAAGGCCCAGAAGAATCACACGCACTGCAAGACGAGGCAGCTTCACTGTGAGGGCTGCTTCACTGTGAGGGCTGCTTCACTGTGAGGGCTGCTTCACTGTGAGGGCTGCTTCACTGTGAGGGCAGCTTCACTGTGAGGGCAGCTTCACTGTGAGGGCAGCTTCACTGTGAGGGCAGCTTCACTGTGTGGGCAGCTTCACTGTGAGGGCAGCTTCACTGTGAGGGCAGCTTCACTGTGAGGGCAGCTTCACTGTGAGGGCAGCTTCACTGTGAGGGCAGCTTCACTGTGAGGGCAGCTTCACTGTAAGAGCAGCTTCACTGTGAGGGCAGCTTCACTGTAAGGGCAGCTTCACTGTGAGAGCAGCTTCACTGTGAGGGCAGCTTCACTGTGAGGGCAGCTTCACTGTGAGGGCAGCTTCAAGGATCAGGGGAGATAGTAGACATAACGGATGAGGATATTCAAGGCTTAAGGTCACACTAGACAAGAGTAATGAGCTCACCATTGTAACACTCAGCTAAGTAGAAGCAGCTGATGGAAGTCAATAAACTAGCAAAGGGTGGCAAGTGGGAATAGGTTACATAACAGAACAGAAGATATATGTGGAAGAGGATGGGAAAGGAGGGAAACAGTGGGAGTTAAATAACATAGAAAATTAAGCAAATAGAGAACATAACAGATATTTGGGGAGAAAGACCAGATAAATCCTATGGTGAGGCAGCAAAGGGCTCATAGGGAAGGAACACAATTAAGGTAACAGTGCTAGAGGCTGTAAAAACTACCCAAGTCATACAATGTACAAGGCAGGAGTTGGAGAGTGAGAGATCAGTAGTAATATGCACTCTACCAGAGCCTGAGTGGAACACGTTATCTTGAGATGATTTCGGGGCGTTTTAGTGTCCCCGCGGCCCGGTCCTCGACCAGGCCTCCACCCCCAGGAAGCAGCCCGTGACAGCTGACTAACACCCAGGTACCTATTTTACTGCTAGGTAACAGGGGCATAGGGTGAAAGAAACTCTGCCCATTGTTTCTCGCCGGCGCCTGGGATCGAACCCAGGACCACAAGATCACAAGTCCAGCGTGCTGTCCGCTCGGCCGACCGGCTCCCTCGTGGGTAATAAGCAGAGATATAACATAAATACTACACAACATTCAGGCTGGAGATGCATTAAGGCCAATGAAACATTTCTGTAGGCTATGTAAGTATCGGTGAGCGAGAAATCGACTAGTGAAATACATTTTAATGAATACCAACCCTTTTAAATTTATACTGGCAGGGAATAAATATATAAGAAATGAGGAAAAACACCATGCAGTGTTTATTAAACAAGACATGTCCATAGAGGAAAGGGAGGCAGCAAAGAGAATAAAAAACAAAAGCAATGAGAAATGAATGGCGTCCAGAAAATGATATAAACAGGGCCACATAAAGAAGCAAATCTGGTAACAGAGACGAAAACGCAGGGCAGTAATGGGGCAGACCAGCTTAGTAGTGAAGTTGAGGACTACGACGACGCGCGCGGCACCTGCCAGGTGGCACTCCCCTTCAGGTGAGTGCCAGCCGACAGGTGCCGCGCGCGTCGTCGTAGTCCTCAACTTCACTACGTCACTACTCAGCACAACAGAGAGTAATACAGATGGATATATAGTAGGGGCTGCCCACCCTAACAAAATATGTCCACACAATAGACACGAGTAACTGGTTCAGTATTCCCCACCCCCGACATCACACACAGAAATGCAGCCAAATGATCAAATACCCATCAGGGAAAACAAAAGTAGCCCAGTTGTCATGAATAGTATAAAAGTAATGTACACATATACAGATGGAATTGCTAATGAAGGAATAGTTACTGTTTTTTTTTTTTCTACCACAGACGTGGCCACACATTTATAATGCTAACCAACATATATATACACTTGTGTCCTCCATGGACAGGGTGAGAGATGTGTTAAACATATAGTTCAGGGATTTATTGAACAATCAACCACAGAAGGTGATTGTAGTGCTTTTAAAATGCTAATTTAACCTACAAACATAAATACACACACTCACATAAACAGTCCTACATAAACTGTGTTATAATAATAATAATAATAATAATTTTTATTTAGGCAAAGGTACATACATAAAGAGATTTTACAAAGTTTGTTGGCTTTATAGATAGGAGCTAGTACATACAATGCCTAAAGCCACTATTACGCAAAGCGTTTCGGGCAGTGTTCGAGGTATCTTTTATATATTTAATTAATGTGCGTTTACAAAGGTGAAATGGTGTTATGACCAGCTTACGCATATCCTGTATACACATACATATATACATGTATATATATACACATACATTTATGTCTCTCCTTCTTTGACAGGGTAAGACAGCTGATACAGAAACTATTGTGTTATTACGCACTTAACTGAAGATGATTTAGATGCTTTTACAAGCTCAGGTTATAGTTACACCACAAACATTGTATAAATAATGCATTACATAGTCAATCTTGGGTACAAGTCCAATATATCATCAAGTGTTCCAGTATTCATATAGTAGTTACAGAGTTCATCATACCTCAGACCAGGAGGGCCAAAGTCAGTCAGTATGGGACATTCTACAATATAATGTTCAAGGGAGGGCATGTTTTCTCTTTCACAAAGTTGACACATTGTGTATTGGACACTTTCACAAAGTTGACACATTGTGTATTGGACACTTTCACAAAGTTGACACATGGTGTATTGGATATTTTCACAAAGTTGACACCTGGTGTACTGGACACTTTCACAAAGTTGACACATGGTGTACTGGACACTTTCACAAAGTTGACACATGGTGTACTGGACACTTTCACAAAGTTGACACATGGTGTACTGGACACTTTCACAAAGTTGACACCTGGTGTACTGGACACTTTCACAAAGTTGACACCTGGTGTACTGGACACTTTCACAAAGTTGACACATGGTGTACTGGACACTTTCACAAAGTTGACACCTGGTGTACTGGACACTTTCACAAAGTTGACACATGGTGTACTGGACACTTTCACAAAGTTGACACATGGTGTACTGGACACTTTCACAAAGTTGACACATGGTGTACTGGACACTTTCACAAAGTTGACACCTGGTGTACTGGACACTTTCACAAAGTTGACACCTGGTGTACTGGACACTTTCACAAAGTTGACACCTGGTGTACTGGACACTTTCACAAAGTTGACACCTGGTGTACTGGACACTTTCACAAAGTTGACACATGGTGTACTGGACACTTTCACAAAGTTGACACATGGTGTACTGGACACTTTCACAAAGTTGACACCTGGTGTACTGGACACTTTCACAAAGTTGACACCTGGTGTACTGGACACTTTCACAAAGTTGACACATAGTGTATTCGACACTTGGATTTTTAGAACATGATCGCAATTATATAATCAAAATGTTAAGGCTGCCTAACATTTGGTTGGTTGGTCCACTTTCATTGTGGGAATACAAGTGTTATAGGACATGATATATTTCCATGAGGTCATCAAGTAATAAGGAAGTATAGGTTGCACAGAGGAGGTGGTGGTGGTGTAGCTCTGTTGTTACAGCTACACTGCTGATTTGAAGAACTAAAAATAGCAGAGGGAGCTGACCAACAAAAGTATATACTAAGAACAGTAACAGAGGGAGGCATGAGACAGTGGCAGCAGTGATCTATCATCCCCCTATCAAACAACAGAAGGCCTAGGGGAAAAATATACCGGCTGCCATGTGAATTGTCTAAAAGTAGAGGAAAACGCAGCCACAGTAGCAAGAGGATCAAGAGCAAAAATCACGATATTTGGGGACTTCAACTACAGTGAAAGTGACTGGATTAATATGGACGCCCATGGGAGGGAGGGGGGGGGGTGTGATAGGCATGAAGAGCAAAACTGGTAGACATGTTACGGGCTATTCATGCCCGTGCCACCTCCCAGTTGGCTTAATCTTAATCAGTCAATCTGGTAGACATGGTAGACACTTAAAGCAACATGTCACAGAACCAACAAGAGTAAGACGATCTACCAGCAACACTAAACTTGGTGTTTCCCCAAAAGGAAGATGTTGAAAAAATAGAGTGTGAGAGGCCTCTAGGAACTAACAACCACTGAACTGTATTGTGAGAATAAAGAGTGAACCTGAAGGAATTGGTTACACAAAGAAACCTGTTGAAGAAGAAGATACGGAACTACAACAGGATGAGGGACTTTGTAGGCACTCCAGTGGGGAGAAAATGGAAGGGAAGTCAGCAAACGAGATGACAAAATTCATTGCTGGGAAATTCACCGACGCAGCGGAACAGTTCGTTCCTCTCAAGGAAGTGAATGAAAAAAGTTAAGTAAACCACTGGTTCAATATGCAATGTAGGGAAGCCCAAAGGAAGGACAGAAAACACCTGGATAAGTACAGAGAACAAAAGAGAGGCACTAGAGAGAACAAAGACTAAATAGAGCCGAATTAGGAGAGAATCCGAGAGGCAGTCGGAAAATGACATTGGTGCTAAAGCTAAATAACAACCAAAGCTGTTGACTAGGCATATAAGGAGAACAACTAGCGTGCGACACCATGTACCATTAGTTTACACTACCATGTACTAGCGTGCGACACCATGTACCATTAGTGTACACTACCATGTACTAGCGTGCGACACCATGTACCATTAGTGTACACTACCATGTACTAGCGTGCGACACCATGTACTTAGCATTAGGAAACAAGGGCAACAGAATAAGAGGTCAAAGGTGGAAACTCAAGACGCAAATAAGTCGCACAGACCTTGTAAATACATTTTTAATATCTGACAAAGCTGTTAATACATGGAACAGGTTAGACGCAGAAGTCGTTGAAACTGATTCGATTCAAAGTTTTAAATCTAAATATGATAAAATCGTGAGAAATTACTCATTATAATGATATAAGAAAGTTCGAAAGGCGGGGCTAAGAACTTAGCTCGATCCTACAAGAACATTTAGGTGAATATATATCTACATGAGTACACACACACACACACACACACACACACACACACACACACACACACACACACACAGAAGGCAGAAAGACAATACGAAAATGACATCGCAAGCAAGGCAAAGACTCAGCCTAAATTGCTGCACAGCCACATCGGGAGAAAAACAACAGTAAAGGAACAGGTAATGAAACTGAAGATAGAGGCAGACAGATTTACTACAAACGACAAGAAAGTGTGTGAGGATCTGAATAAGAAATTCCAGGAGGTCTTCAAATTAGAGCAAAGAGAAGTTCCAGAGATAAGAAAAAGAATAGTTAACCAGGCACCACTAGATGAGTTTGGGATTACAAGTGGGGATGTAAGGAAGCGTTTGCTAGAGTTGGATGTGACAAAAGCTATATGCCCAGATGGAATATCACCATGGATACTAAAGGAAGGAGCAGAAGCACTGTGCCTGCCACTCTCCATAGTGTATAACAAATCATTGGTAACAGGTGAACTGCTAAACATTTGGAAGACGGCAAATGTAGTCCCGATATACAAGAAATGGGATAGACAGGAGGCACTGAATTACAGGCCAGTGTCCCTAACTTGCATACCCTGCAAGCTGATGGAGAAGATTGTGCGAAAAAAGCTAGTGGAACATCTGGAGCGAAAGAACTATGTGACACAACACCAACATGGGTTCACGGATGGCAAGTCATGCCTCACAGGATTAATTTAATTCTACGATCAGGCAAGAAAGAGAGGGGTGGGCAGACTGCACATTTTTGGATTGCCAGAAAGCCTTCGACACAGTACCACATAAGAGACTAGTGCAAAAGCTAGAGATGCAGGCAGGAGTGAAAGGGAAGGTACTCCATTGGATAAGGGAGTACCTAAGTAACAGAAGACAGCGAGTCAGTGTGAGGGGTGAGGCCTCAGATTGGCGAGGCGTCACCAGTGGAGTCCCGCAGGGTTCAGTCCTTGGACCAATACTGTTACTGATATATGTAAATGATCTACCAGAGGGTATAGAATCATTCCTCTCATTTGCTGATGATGCAAAAATTATGAGGAGGATTAAGACAGAGGAAGAAAGTATGATTCTACCAGATGACCTAGACAGACTGAATGAATGGTCCAACAAATGGCTACTAAAGTTCAACCCAAGTAAATGTAAGGTAATGAAACTAGGCGGTGGAAACAGGAGGCCAGACACAGGATACAGAATGGGAGATGAAGTCCTTCATGAAACGGACAGAGAGAAAGATCTAGGAGTTGATATCACACCAATCCTGTCTCCTGAAGCCCGCATAAAAAGAATAACATCTGCGGCATATGCAAGGCTGGCTAACATCAGAACAGCCTTCAGGAACCTGTGTAAGGAATCATTCAGAATCTTGTACACCACATATGTAAGACCAATCCTGGAGTATGCGGCCCCAGCATGGAGCCCGTACCTTGTCAAGCACAAGACGAAGTTGGAAAAAGTTTACAGGTATGCCACTAGACTAGTCCCAGAACTAAGAGGCATGAGTTACGAGGAAAGGCTGTGTGAAATGCACCTCACGACACTGTATGACAGAAGTGTAAGGGGAGATATGATCACTACCTACAAAATTCTCAGAGGAATTGACAGGGTAGATAAAGATAAACTATTCAACACTGGTGGTACTCGAACAAGGGGACACAGGTGGAAATTGAGTATCCACATGAGCCACAGGGACGTTAGAAAGAACTTTTTCAGTGTCAGAGTAGTTAACAGGTAGAATGCATTAGGCAGTGATGTGGTTATCATGAGTTATCTTCAGATGATTTCGGGGCTTAGTGTCCCCGCGGCCCGGTCCTCGACCAGGCCCCCTTTTTTGTTACACACCCCCAGGAAGCAGTCCGTAGCAGCTGTCTAACGCCCAGGTAATTTACTGCTAGGTAACAGGGGCATCAGGGTGAAAGAACTCTGCCCATTTCTTTCCGCCTCCACCGGGGATCAAACCCGGAACCTCAGGACTACGATTCCGAAGCGCTCAGCTGTCAGGCCCCTGTAGAGGCAGACAGAGGTAGGGCCCCTGATGGAGGCTGACTCCATACACAGTTTCAAGTGTAGATATGATAGAGCCCAGTAGACTCAGGAACCTGTACACCTGTTGATTGACGGAGCTCGATACCTGTTTAATGAATGTCAACAGAGGCACTATGATCGAGGAAAGATGTACAGGATTAGTAACTTGTCGAGTAAAAATGCTTGGTGAATCCTGGCCCTGGGTGAGTAGTGTGGTGGCCCTGGGTGAGTAGTGTGGTGGCCCTGGGTGAGTAGTGTGGTGGCCCTGGGTGAGTAGTGTGGTGGCCCAGGGTGAGTAGTGTGGTAGCCCTGGGTGAGTAGTGTGGTGGCCCTGGGTTAGTAGTGTGGTGGCCCTGGGTGAGTAGTGTGGTGGCCCAGGGTGAGTAGTGTGGTGGCCCTGGGTGAGTAGTGTGGTGGCCCTGGGTGAGTATTGTGGTGGCCCTGGGTGAGTATTGTGGTGGCCCTGGGTGAGTAGTGTGGTGGCCCTGGGTTAGTAGTGTGGTGGCCCTGGGTGAGTAGTGTCCTGGCCCTGGGTGAGTAGTGTGGTGGCCCTGGGTGAGTAGTGTGGTGGCCCTGGGTGAGTAGTGTGGTGGCCCTGGGTGAGTAGTGTGGTGGCCCTGGGTGAGTAGTGTGGTGGCCCTGGGTGAGTAGTGTGGTGGCCCTGGGTGAGTAGTGTGGTGGCCCTGGGTGAGTAGTGTGGTGGCCCTGGGTGAGTAGTGTGGTGGCCCTGGGTGAGTAGTGTGGTAGCCCTGGGTGAGTAGTGTGGTGGCCCTGGGTGAGTAGTGTGGTGGCCCTGGGTGAGTAGTGTGGTGGCCCTGGGTGAGTAGTGTCCTGGCCCAGGGTGAGTAGTGTGGTGGCCCTGGGTGAGTAGTGTGGTGGCCCTGGGTGAGTAGTGTGGTGGCCCTGGGTGAGTAGTGTGGTGGCCCTGGGTGAGTAGTGTGGTGGCCCTGGGTGAGTAGTGTGGTGGCCCTGGGTGAGTAGTGTGGTGGCCCTGGGTGAGTAGTGTGGTGGCCCTGGGTGAGTAGTGTGGTGGCCCTGGGTGAGTAGTGTGGTGGCCCTGGGTGAGTAGTGCCGGGGTAACACACGCGTCATCAGCGGGGTGCAAGAATTTATGGGATGTTAGTATCGTGTGTATTATGGCTTCCAAGAGCAGTGTGGGGGGCAGGTGTTGTGTAGTACCACGAACTGTCTTCCTTGATGAATGTGTATGTGTGGTGGTGTTGGTACTGCTGCACTCTGTGTGTGGTGTTGGTACTGCTGCACTCTGTGTGTGGTGGTGGTACTGCTGCACTCTGTGTGTGGTGGTGTTGGTACTGCTGCACTCTGTGTGTGGTGGTGTTGGTACTGCTGTACTCTGTGTGTGGTGGTGGCGGTACTGGTACACCCTGTGTGCGGTGGTGGTGGTACTGCTACACTCTGTGTGTGGTGGTGTTGGTATTGGTACACCCTGTGTGTGGTGGTGTTGGTACTGCTGCACTCTGTGTGTGGTGGTGTTGGTACTGCTGCACTCTGTGTATGGTGGTGTTGGTACTGCTACACTCTGTGTGTGGTGGTGGTACTGCTGCACTCTGTGTGTGGTGGTGTTGGTACTGCTGCACTCTGTGTGTGGTGGTGTTGGTACTGCGGCACCCTGTGTGTGGTGGTGTTGGTACTGCTGCACTCTGTGTGTGGTGGTGTTGGTACTGCTGCACTCTGTGTGTGGTGTTGGGACTGCTGCACTCTGTGTGTTGGTGTTGGTACTGCTGCACTCTGTGTGTGGTGGTGGTGGTACTGCTGCACTCTGTATGTGGTGGTGTTGGTACTGCTGCACTCTGTGTGTGGTGGTGTTGGTACTGCTGCACACTGTGTGTGGTGGTGTTGGTACTGCTGCACTCTGTGTGTGGTGGTGTTGGTACTGCTGCACTCTGTGTGTGGTGGTAGTGGTACTGCTGCACTCTGTGTGTGGTGGTGGTGGTACTGCTGCACTCTGTGTGTGGTGGTGGTGGTTCTGCTGCACTCTGTGTGTGGTGTTGGTACTGCTGTGTGTGGTGGTGGTACTGCTACACTCTGTGTGTGGTGTTGGTACTGCTGTGTGTGGTGGTGGTACTGCCGTGTGTGGTGGTGGTACTGCTACACTCTGTGTGTGGTGTTGGTACTGCTGTGTGTGGTGGTGGTACTGCTACACTCTGTGTGTGGTGTTGGTACTGCTGTGTGTGGTGGTGGTACTGCTACACTCTGTGTGTGGTGTTGGTACTGCTGCACCCTGTGTGTGGTGTTGGTACTGCTGCACTCTGTGTGTGGTGGTGGTACTGCTACACTCTGTGTGTGGTGTTGGTACTGCTGCACCCTGTGTGTGGTGGTGGTGGTACTGCTGCACTCTGTGTGTGGTGGTGTTGGTACTGCTGCACCCTGTGTGTGGTGGTGTTGGTACTGCTGCACTCTGTGTGTGGTGGTGGTGGTACTGCTGCACTCTGTGTGTGGTGGTGTTGGTACTGCTGCACCCTGTGTGTGGTGGTGTTGGTACTGCTGCACTCTGTGTGTGGTGGTGGTGGTACTGCTGCACTCTGTGTGTGGTGGTGGTAGTACTGCTGCACTCTGTGTGTGGTGGTGTTGGTACTGCTGCACTCTGTGTATGGTGGTGTTGGTACTGCTGCACTCTGTGTGTGGTGGTGGTGGTACTGCTGCACTCTGTGTGTGGTGGTGTTGGTACTGCTGCACCCTGTGTGTGGTGGTGTTGGTACTGCTGCACTCTGTGTGTGGTGGTGTTGGTACTGCTGCACCCTGTGTGTGGTGGTGGTGGTACTGCTGCACTCTGTGTGTGGTGGTGTTGGTACTGCTGCACTCTGTGTGTGGTGGTGTTGGTACTGCTGCACCCTGTGTGTGGTGGTGGTGGTACTGCTGCACCCTGTGTGTGGTGGTGTTGGTACTGGTACACTCTGTGTGTGGTGGTGTTGGTACTGCTGCACTCTGTGTGTGGTGGTGTTGGTACTGCTGCACCCTGTGTGTGGTGGTGTTGGTACTGCTGCACTCTGTGTGTGGTGGTGTTGGTACTGCAGCACCCTGTGTGTGGTGGTGGTACTGCTGCACCCTGTGTGTGGTGGTGGTACTGCTGCACCCTGTGTGTGGTGGTGTTGGTACTGCTGCACTCTGTGTGTGGTGGTGGTGGTACTGCTGCACCCTGTGTGTGGTGGTGGTACTGCTGCACCCTGTGTGTGGTGGTGTTGGTACTGCTGCACTCTGTGTGTGGTGGTGGTGGTACTGCTGCACCCTGTGTGTGGTGGTGGTACTGCTGCACCCTGTGTGTGGTGGTGGTACTGCTGCACCCTGTGTGTGGTGGTGTTGGTACTGCTGCACTCTGTGTGTGGTGGTGGTGGTACTGCTGCACCCTGTGTGTGGTGGTGGTACTGCTGCACCCTGTGTGTGGTGGTGGTACTGCTGCACCCTGTGTGTGGTGGTGTTGGTACTGCTGCACCCTGTGTGTGGTGGTGGTGGTGCTGCTGCACCCTGTGTGTGGTGGTGTTGGTACTGGTACACTCTGTGTGTGGTGGTGGTGGTACTGCTGCACTCTGTGTGTGGTGGTGGTGGTACTGCTGCACCCTGTGTGTGGTGGTGGTACTGCTGCACCCTGTGTGTGGTGGTGTTGGTACTGCTGCACTGTGTGTGTGGTGGTGGTGGTACTGCTGCGCCCTGTGTGTGGTGGTGGTGGTACTGCTGCACCCTGTGTGTGGTGGTGTTGGTACTGCTGCACCCTGTGTGTGGTGGTGTTGGTACTGCTGCACTCTGTGTGTGGTGGTGGTACTGCTGCACCCTGTGTGTGGTGGTGTTGGTACTGCTGCACCCTGTGTGTGGTGGTGTTGGTACTGCTGCACTCTGTGTGTGGTGGTGGTGGTACTGCTGCACCCTGTGTGTGGTGGTGTTGGTACTGCTGCACCCTGTGTGTGGTGGTGTTGGTACTGCTGCACCCTGTGTGTGGTGGTGTTGGTACTGCTGCACCCTGTGTGTGGTGGTGTATTATTATTACTCTATTATTTAATGTTTTTCTTATCGTTACTGCACAGTTTTTATGGTGTTCTTAGTGTCCTGTTCTACTGTTCTTGGTGTTCTTAGTGTTCTGTTCTACTGTTCTTGGTGTTCTTAGTGCCCTGTTGTACTGTTCTTGGTGTTCTTAGTGCCCTGTTCTACTGTTCTTGGTGTTCTTAGTGCTCTGTTCTACTGTTCTTGGTGTTCTTAGTGCTCTGTTCTACTGTTCTTGGTGTTCTTAGTGTTCTGTTCTGCTGTTCTTGGTGTTCTTAGTGCCCTGTTGTACTGTTCTTGGTGTTCTTAGTGCCCTGTTGTACTGTTCTTGGTGTTCTTAGTGCCCTGTTGTACTGTTCTTGGTGTTCTTAGTGCCCTGTTGTACTGTTCTTGGTGTTCTTAGTGCTCTCTTGTACTGTTCTTGGTGTTCTTAGTGCCCTGTTGTACTGTTCTTGGTGTTCTTAGTGCCCTGTTGTACTGTTCTTGGTGTTCTTAGTGCTCTGTTGTACTGTTCTTGGTGTTCTTAGTGCCCTGTTCTACTGTTCTTGGTGTTCTTAGTGCTCTGTTCTACTATTCTTGGTGTTCTTAGTGTTCTGTTCTGCTGTTCATGGTGTTCTTAGTGCCCTGTTGTACTGTTCTTGGTGTTCTTAGTGCTCTGTTCTACTGTTCTTGGTGTTCTTAGTGTTCTGTTCTGCTGTTCTTGGTGTTCTTAGTGCCCTGTTCTACTGTTCTTGGTGTTCTTAGTGCTCTGTTCTACTATTCTTGGTGTTCTTAGTGTTCTGTTCTGCTGTTCTTGGTGTTCTTAGTGCTCTGTTCTACTATTCTTGGTGTTCTTAGTGCCCTGTTGTACTGTTCTTGGTGTTCTTAGTGCTCTGTTCTACTGTTCTTGGTGTTCTTAGTGCTCTGTTCTACTGTTCTTGGTGTTCTTAGTGCCCTGTTCTACTGTTCTTGGTGTTCTTAGTGCTGTTCTACTATTCTTGGTGTTCTTAGTGCTCTGTTGTACTGTTCTTGGTGTTCTTAGTGCTCTGTTCTACTGTTCTTGGTGTTCTTAGTGCTCTGTTCTACTGTTCTTGGTGTTCTTAGTGCTCTGTTCTACTATTCTTGGTGTTCTTAGTGCTCTGTTCTACTGTTCTTGGTGTTCTTAGTGCCCTGTTCTACTGTTCTTGGTGTTCTTAGTGCTCTGTTCTACTATTCTTGGTGTTCTTAGTGCTCTGTTCTACTGTTCTTGGTGTTCTTAGTGCTCTGTTCTACTGTTCTTGGTGTTCTTAGTGCCCTGTTCTACTGTTCTTGGTGTTCTTAGTGACCTGTTCTACTGTTCTTGGTGTTCTTAGTGCTCTGTTCTACTATTCTTGGTGTTCTTAGTGCTCTGTTGTACTGTTCTTGGTGTTCTTAGTGCTGTTCTACTGTTCTTGGTGTTCTTAGTGCTCTGTTCTACTGTTCTTGGTGTTCTTAGTGCTCTGTTCTACTATTCTAGGTGTTCTTAGTGCTCTGTTCTACTGTTCTTGGTGTTCTTAGTGCCCTGTTCTACTGTTCTTGGTGTTCTTAGTGCTCTGTTCTACTATTCTTGGTGTTCTTAGTGCTCTGTTCTACTGTTCTTGGTGTTCTTAGTGCTCTGTTCTACTGTTCTTGGTGTTCTTAGTGCCCTGTTCTACTGTTCTTGGTGTTCTTAGTGCTCTGTTGTACTATTCTTGGTGTTCTTAGTGCTCTGTTCTACTGTTCTTGGTGTTCTTAGTGCCCTGTTCTACTGTTCTTGGTGTTCTTAGTGCTCTGTTCTACTATTCTTGGTGTTCTTAGTGCTCTGTTCTACTGTTCTTGGTGTTCTTAGTGCTCTGTTCTACTGTTCTTGGTGTTCTTAGTGCCCTGTTCTACTGTTCTTGGTGTTCTTAGTGCCCTGTTGTACTATTCTTGGTGTTCTTAGTGCTCTGTTCTACTGTTCTTGGTGTTCTTAGTGCTCTGTTCTACTATTCTTGGTGTTCTTAGTGCTCTGTTGTACTGTTCTTGGTGTTCTTAGTGCCCTGTTCTACTGTTCTTGGTGTTCTTAGTGCCCTGTTCTACTGTTCTTGGTGTTCTTAGTGCTCTGTTGTACTGTTCTTGGTGTTCTTAGTGCTCTGTTCTACTATTCTTGGTGTTCTTAGTGCTCTGTTCTACTGTTCTTGGTGTTCTTAGTGCCCTGTTCTACTGTTCTTGGTGTTCTTAGTGCTCTGTTCTACTATTCTTGGTGTTCTTAGTGCTCTGTTCTACTGTTCTTGGTGTTCTTAGTGCTCTGTTCTACTGTTCTTGGTGTTCTTAGTGCCCTGTTCTACTGTTCTTGGTGTTCTTAGTGCTCTGTTGTACTATTCTTGGTGTTCTTAGTGCTCTGTTCTACTGTTCTTGGTGTTCTTAGTGCCCTGTTCTACTGTTCTTGGTGTTCTTAGTGCTCTGTTCTACTATTCTTGGTGTTCTTAGTGCTCTGTTCTACTGTTCTTGGTGTTCTTAGTGCTCTGTTCTACTGTTCTTGGTGTTCTTAGTGCCCTGTTCTACTGTTCTTGGTGTTCTTAGTGCCCTGTTGTACTATTCTTGGTGTTCTTAGTGCTCTGTTCTACTATTCTTGGTGTTCTTAGTGCTCTGTTGTACTGTTCTTGGTGTTCTTAGTGCCCTGTTCTACTGTTCTTGGTGTTCTTAGTGCCCTGTTCTACTGTTCTTGGTGTTCTTAGTGCTCTGTTGTACTGTTCTTGGTGTTCTTAGTGCCCTGTTCTACTGTTCTTGGTGTTCTTAGTGCCCTGTTGTACTGTTCTTGGTGTTCTTAGTGCTCTCTTGTACTGTTCTTGGTGTTCTTAGTGCCCTGTTGTACTGTTCTTGGTGTTCTTAGTGCTCTGTTGTACTGTACTTGGTGTTCTTAGTGCTCTGTTCTACTGTTCTTGGTGTTCTTAGTGTTCTGTTGTACTGTTCTTGGTGTTCTTAGTGCCCTGTTCTACTATTCTTGGTGTTCTTAGTGCTCTGTTGTACTGTTCTTGGTGTTCTTAGTGCTCTGTTGTACTATTCTTGGTGTTCTTAGTGCTCTGTTCTACTGTTCTTGGTGTTCTTAGTGCCCTGTTCTACTGTTCTTGGTGTTCTTAGTGCTCTGTTCTACTATTCTTGGTGTTCTTAGTGCTCTGTTCTACTGTTCTTGGTGTTCTTAGTGCTCTGTTCTACTGTTCTTGGTGTTCTTAGTGCCCTGTTCTACTGTTCTTGGTGTTCTTAGTGCCCTGTTGTACTATTCTTGGTGTTCTTAGTGCTCTGTTCTACTGTTCTTGGTGTTCTTAGTGCTCTGTTCTACTATTCTTGGTGTTCTTAGTGCTCTGTTGTACTGTTCCTGGTGTTCTTAGTGCCCTGTTCTACTGTTCTTGGTGTTCTTAGTGCCCTGTTCTACTGTTCTTGGTGTTCTTAGTGCTCTGTTGTACTGTTCTTGGTGTTCTTAGTGCTCTGTTCTACTATTCTTGGTGTTCTTAGTGCTCTGTTCTACTGTTCTTGGTGTTCTTAGTGCTCTGTTGTACTGTTCTTGGTGTTCTTAGTGCTCTGTTCTACTGTTCTTGGTGTTCTTAGTGTTCTGTTGTACTGTTCTTGGTGTTCTTAGTGCCCTGTTCTACTATTCTTGGTGTTCTTAGTGCTCTGTTGTACTGTTCTTGGTGTTCTTAGTGCCCTGTTCTACTGTTCTTGGTGTTCTTAGTGCCCTGTTGTACTGTTCTTGGTGTTCTTAGTGCCCTGTTGTACTGTTCTTGGTGTTCTTAGTGCCCTGTTCTATTGTTCTTGGTGTTCTTAGTGCTCTGTTCTACTGTTCTTGGTGTTCTTAGTGCCCTGTTCTACTGTTCTTGGTGTTCTTAGTGCCCTGTTCTACTGTTCTTGGTGTTCTTAGTGCCCTGTTGTACTGTTCTTGGTGTTCTTAGTGCCCTGTTCTACTGTTCTTGGTGTTCTTAGTGCTCTGTTCTACTGTTCTTGGTGTTCTTAGTGCTCTGTTGTACTGTTCTTGGTGTTCTTAGTGCTCTGTTCTACTATTCTTGGTGTTCTTAGTGCCCTGTTGTACTGTTCTTGGTGTTCTTAGTGCTCTGTTCTACTGTTCTTGGTGTTCTTAGTGCCCTGTTGTACTGTTCTTGGTGTTCTTAGTGCTCTGTTCTACTGTTCTTGGTGTTCTTAGTGTTCTGTTGTACTGTTCTTGGTGTTCTTAGTGCCCTGTTGTACTGTTCTTGGTGTTCTTAGTGCTCTGTTCTACTATTCTTGGTGTTCTTAGTGCTCTCTTGTACTGTTCTTGGTGTTCTTAGTGCCCTGTTGTACTGTTCTTGGTGTTCTTAGTGCCCTGTTCTACTATTCTTGGTGTTCTTAGTGCTCTGTTGTACTGTTCTTGGTGTTCTTAGTGCCCTGTTCTACTGTTCTTGGTGTTCTTAGTGCCCTGTTGTACTGTTCTTGGTGTTCTTAGTGCCCTGTTCTACTATTCTTGGTGTTCTTAGTGCTCTGTTGTACTGTTCTTGGTGTTCTTAGTGCCCTGTTCTACTGTTCTTGGTGTTCTTAGTGCCCTGTTGTACTGTTCTTGGTGTTCTTAGTGCCCTGTTGTACTGTTCTTGGTGTTCTTAGTGCCCTGTTCTACTGTTCTTGGTGTTCTTAGTGCTCTGTTCTACTGTTCTTGGTGTTCTTAGTGTTCTGTTCTACTGTTCTTGGTGTTCTTAGTGCCCTGTTCTACTGTTCTTGGTGTTCTTAGTGCTCTGTTCTACTATTCTTGGTGTTCTTAGTGCTCTCTTGTACTGTTCTTGGTGTTCTTAGTGCCCTGTTGTACTGTTCTTGGTGTTCTTAGTGCCCTGTTGTACTGTTCTTGGTGTTCTTAGTGCTCTCTTGTACTGTTCTTGGTGTTCTTAGTGCCCTGTTGTACTGTTCTTGGTGTTCTTAGTGCCCTGTTGTACTGTTCTTGGTGTTCTTAGTGCCCTGTTGTACTGTTCTTGGTGTTCTTAGTGCCCTGTTGTACTGTTCTTGGTGTTCTTAGTGCTCTGTTGTACTGTTCTTGGTGTTCTTAGTGCCCTGTTGTACTGTTCTTGGTGTTCTTAGTGCCCTGTTGTACTGTTCTTGGTGTTCTTAGTGCCCTGTTGTACTGTTCTTGGTGTTCTTAGTGCCCTGTTGTACTGTTCTTGGTGTTCTTAGTGCCCTGTTCTACTGTTCTTGGTGTTCTTAGTGCTCTGTTCTACTGTTCTTGGTGTTCTTAGTGCTCTGTTGTACTGTTCTTGGTGTTCTTAGTGCCCTGTTCTACTGTTCTTGGTGTTCTTAGTGCTCTGTTCTACTGTTCTTGGTGTTCTTAGTGCTCTCTTGTACTGTTCTTGGTGTTCTTAGTGCCCTGTTGTACTGTTCTTGGTGTTCTTAGTGCTCTGTTCTACTGTTCTTGGTGTTCTTAGTGCCATGTTCTACTGTTCTTGGTGTTCTTAGTGCTCTCTTGTACTGCTCAAATATTTATTGTTCAATTATTTACATCGAGCAACTTGAGTCACCTTATTAATGAGTCATGTGTTAAAAGAGCGGTGTGGCCCCTCCTCAGTGTCGAGGGTGTGGCCCCTCAGTGTCGAGGGTGTGGCCCCTCAGTGTCGAGGGTGTGGCTCCACCACAGTGTCGAGGGTGTGGCCCCTCCTCAGTGTCGAGGGTGTGGCCCCTCAGTGTCGAGGGTGTGGCCCCTCCTCAGTGTCGAGGGTGAGGCCCCTCAGTGTCGAGGGTGTGGCTCCACCACAGTGTCGAGGGTGTGGCCCCTCCTCAGTGTCGAGGGTGTGGCTCCACCACAGTGCCGAGGGTGTGGCTCCTCCACAGTGTCGAGGGTGTGGCTCCTCCACAGTGTCGAGGGTGTGGCTCCTCCACAGTGTCGAGGGTGTGGCTCCTCCACAGTGTCGAGGGTGTGGCTCCTCCACAGTGTCGAGGGTGTGGCTCCTCCACAGTGTCGAGGGTGTGGCTCCTCCACAGTGCCGAGGGTGTGGCTCCTCCACAGTGTCGAGGGTGTGGCTCCTCCACAGTGTCGAGGGTGTGGCTCCTCCACAGTGTCGAGGGTGTGGCTCCTCCACAGTGTCGAGGGTGTGGCTCCTCCACAGTGTCGAGGGTGTGGCTCCTCCACAGTGTCGAGGGTGTGGCTCCTCCACAGTGTCGAGGGTGTGTCTCCACCACAGTGTCGAGGGTGTGGCTCCTCCACAGTGTCGAGGGTGTGGCTCCTCCACAGTGTCGAGGGTGTGGCTCCTCCACAGTGTCGAGGGTGTGGTTCCTCCACAGTGTCGAGGGTGTGGCTCCTCCACAGTGTCGAGGGTGTGGCTCCTCCACAGTGTCGAGGGTGTGGCTCCTCCTCAGTGTCCAGGGTGTGGCCCCTCCTCAGTGTCGATGGTGTGGCTCCACCACAGTGCCGAGGGTGTGGCTCCTCCACAGTGTCGAGGGTGTGGCTCCTCCACAGTGTCGAGGGTGTGGCTCCTCCACAGTGTCGAGGGTGTGGCTCCTCCACAGTGTCGAGGGTGTGGCTCCTCCACAGTGTCGAGGGTGTGGCTCCTCCACAGTGTCGAGGGTGTGGCTCCTCCACAGTGTCGAGGGTGTGGCTCCTCCACAGTGTCGAGGGTGTGGCTGTGTGTGTGGCTCATCCACAGTGTCGAGGGTGTGGCTGTGTGTGGCTCCTCCACAGTGTCGAGGGTGTGGCTGTGTGTGTGGCTCCTCCACAGTGTCGAGGGTGTGGCTGTGTGTGTGGCTCCTCCACAGTGTCGAGGGTGTGGCTGTGTGTGTGGCTCCTCCACAGTGTCGAGGGTGTGGCTGTGTGTGTGGCTCCTCCACAGTGTCGAGGGTGTGGCTCCTCCACAGTGTCGAGGGTGTGACTCCACAGTGTCGAGGGTGTGGCTGTGTGTGTGGCTCCTCCACAGTGTCGAGGGTGTGGCTCCACAGTGTCGAGGGTGTGGCTCCACAATGTCGAGGGTGTGGCTGTGTTTGTGGCTCCTCCATAGTGTCGAGGGTGTGGCTCCTCCACAGTGTCGAGGGTGTGGCTCCTCCACAGTGTCGAGGGTGTGGCTCCTCCACAGTGTCGAGGGTGTGGCTGTGTGTGTGGCTCCTCCACAGTGTCGAGGGTGTGGCTCCACAATGTCGAGGGTGTGGCTGTGTGTGTGGCTCCTCCACAGTGTCGAGGGTGTGGCTCCACAATGTCGAGGGTGTGGCTGTGTGTGTGGCTCCTCCACAGTGTCGAGGGTGTGGCTCCTCCACAGTGTCGAGGGTGTGGCTCCTCCACAGTGTCGAGGGTGTGGCTCCACAGTGTCGAGGGTGTGGCTCCTCCACAGTGTCGAGGGTGTAGCTCCTCCACAGTGTCGAGGGTGTGGCTCCACAGTGTCGAGGGTGTGGCTCCTCCACAGTGTCGAGGGTGTGGCTGTGTGTGTGGCTCCTCCACAGTGTCGAGGGTGTGGCTGTGTGTGTGGCTCCTCCACAGTGTCGAGGGTGTGGCTGTGTGTGTTGCTCCTCCACAGTGTCGAGGGTGTGGCTGTGTGTGGCTCCTCCACAGTGTCGAGGGTGTGGCTGTGTGTGTGGCTCCTCTACAGTGTCGAGGGTGTGGCTGTGTGTTTGGCTCATCCACAGTGTCGAGGGTGTGTCTCCTCCACAGTGTCGAGGGTGTGGCTGTGTGTGTGGCTCCTCCACAGTGTCGAAGGTGTGGCTGTGTGTGTGGCTCCTCCACAGTGTCGAGGGTGTGGCTGTGTGTGTGGCTCCTCCACTGTGTCGAGGGTGTGGCTGTGTGTGATTCCTCCACAGTGTCGAGGGTGTGGCTGTGTGTGGCTCCTCCACAGTGTCGAGGGTGTGGCTGTGTGTGGCTCCTCCACTGTGTCGAGGGTGTGGCTGTGTGTGGCTCCTCCACTGTGTCAAGGGTGTGGCTGTGTGTGACTCCTCCACATTGTCGAGGGTGTGGCTGTGTGTGGCTCCTCCACTGTGTCGAGGGTGTGGCTGTGTGTGGCTCCTCCACAGTGTCGAGGGTGTGGCTGTGTGTGGCTCCTCCACAGTGTCGAGGGTGTGGCTGTGTGTGGCTCCTCCACAGTGTCGAGGGTGTGGCTGTGTGTGGCTCCTCCACAGTGTCGAGGGTGTGGCTGTGTGTGGCTCCTCCACAGTGTCGAGGGTGTGGCTGTGTGTGGCTCCTCCACAGTGTCGAGGGTGTGGCTCCTCCACAGTGTCGAGGGTGTGGCTGTGTGGCTCCACAGTGTAGAGGGTGTGGCTGTGTGGCTCCTCCACAGTGTCGAGGGTGTGGCTGTGTGGCTCCTCCACAGTGTCGAGGGTGTGGCTCCTCCACAGTGTCGAGGGTGTGGCTCCTCCACAGTGTCGAGGGTGTGGTTCCTCCACAGTGTCGAGGGTGTGGCTACTCCACAGTGTCGACGGTGTGGCTCCTCCACAGTGTCGAGGGTGTGGCTCCTCCACAGTGTCGAGGGTGTGGCTCCTCCACAGTGTCGAGGGTGTGGCTCCTCCACAGTGTCGAGGGTGTGGCTCCTCCACAGTGTCGAGGGTGTGGCTCCTGCACAGTGTCGAGGGTGTGGCTCCTCCACAGTGTCGAGGGTGTGGCTCCTCCACAGTGTCGAGGGTGTGGCTCCTCCACAGTGTCGAGGGTGTGGCTCCTCCACAGTGTCGAGGGTGTGGCTCCTCCACAGTGTCGAGGGTGTGGGTCCTCCACAGTGTCGAGGGTGTGGCTCCTCCACAGTGTCGAGGGTGTGGCTCCTCCACAGTGTCGAGGGTGTGGCTCCTCCTCAGTGTCCAGGGTGTGGCCCCTCCTCAGTGTCGATGGTGTGGCTCCACCACAGTGCCGAGGGTGTGGCTCCTCCACAGTGTCGAGGGTGTGGCTCCTCCACAGTGTCGAGGGTGTGGCTCCTCCACAGTGTCGAGGGTGTGGCTCCTCCACAGTGTCGAGGGTGTGGCTCCTCCACAGTGTCGAGGGTGTGGCTCCTCCACAGTGTCGAGGGTGTGGCTCCTCCACAGTGTCGAGGGTGTGGCTCCTCCACAGTGTCGAGGGTGTGGCTCCTCCACAGTGTCGAGGGTGTGGCTCCTCCACAGTGTCGAGGGTGTGGCTGTGTGTGTGGCTCATCCACAGTGTCGAGGGTGTGGCTGTGTGTGGCTCCTCCACAGTGTCGAGGGTGTGGCTGTGTGTGTGGCTCCTCCACAGTGTCGAGGGTGTGGCTGTGTGTGTGGCTCCTCCACAGTGTCGAGGGTGTGGCTGTGTGTGTGGCTCCTCCACAGTGTCGAGGGTGTGGCTGTGTGTGTGGCTCCTCCACAGTGTCGAGGGTGTGGCTCCTCCACAGTGTCGAGGGTGTGGCTCCACAGTGTCGAGGGTGTGGCTGTGTGTGTGGCTCCTCCACAGTGTCGAGGGTGTGGCTCCACAGTGTCGAGGGTGTGGCTCCACAATGTCGAGGGTGTGGCTGTGTGTGTGGCTCCTCCATAGTGTCGAGGGTGTGGCTCCTCCACAGTGTCGAGGGTGTGGCTGTGTGTGTGGCTCCTCCACAGTGTCGAGGGTGTGGCTGTGTGTGGCTCCTCCACAGTGTCGAGGGTGTGGCTGTGTGTGTGGCTCCTCTACAGTGTCGAGGGTGTGGCTGTGTGTTTGGCTCATCCACAGTGTCGAGGGTGTGTCTCCTCCACAGTGTCGAGGGTGTGGCTGTGTGTGTGGCTCCTCCACAGTGTCGAGGGTGTGGCTGTGTGTGTGGCTCCTCCACAGTGTCGAGGGTGTGGCTGTGTGTGTGGCTCCTCCACTGTGTCGAGGGTGTGGCTGTGTGTGATTCCTCCACAGTGTCGAGGGTGTGGCTGTGTGTGGCTCCTCCACAGTGTCGAGGGTGTGGCTGTGTGTGGCTCCTCCACTGTGTCGAGGGTGTGGCTGTGTGTGGCTCCTCCACTGTGTCAAGGGTGTGGCTGTGTGTGACTCCTCCACATTGTCGAGGGTGTGGCTGTGTGTGGCTCCTCCACTGTGTCGAGGGTGTGGCTGTGTGTGGCTCTTCCACAGTATCGAGGGTGTGGCTGTGTGTGGCTCCTCCACAGTGTCGAGGGTGTGGCTGTGTGTGGCTCCTCCACAGTGTCGAGGGTGTGGCTGTGTGTGGCTCCTCCACAGTGTCGAGGGTGTGGCTGTGTGTGGCTCCTCCACAGTGTCGATGGTGTGGCTGTGTGTGGCTCCTCCACAGTGTCGAGGGTGTGGCTCCTCCACAGTGTCGAGGGTGTGGCTGTGTGGCTCCACAGTGTCGAGGGTGTGGCTGTGTGGCTCCTCCACAGTGTCGAGGGTGTGGCTGTGTGGCTCCTCCACAGTGTCGAGGGTGTGGCTCCTCCACAGTGTCGAGGGTGTGGCTCCTCCACAGTGTCGAGGGTGTGGTTCCTCCACAGTGTCGAGGGTGTGGCTACTCCACAGTGTCGACGGTGTGGCTCCTCCACAGTGTCGAGGGTGTGGCTCCTCCACAGTGTCGAGGGTGTGGCTCCTCCACAGTGTCGAGGGTGTGGCTCCTCCACAGTGTCGAGGGTGTGGCTCCTCCACAGTGTCGAGGGTGTGGCTCCTCCACAGTGTCGAGGGTGTGGCTCCTCCACAGTGTCGAGGGTGTGGCTCCTCCACAGTGTCGAGGGTGTGGCTCCTCCACAGTGTCGAGGGTGTGGCTCCTCCACAGTGTCGAGGGTGTGGCTCCTCCACAGTGTCGAGGGTGTGGCTCCTCCACAGTGTCGAGGGTGTGGCTCCTCCACAGTGTCGAGGGTGTGGCTCCTCCACAGTGTCGAGGGTGGGAAGTGATCTCTGGGGTAATCATTTGAGTGCTGTTCATTAATTTAAGTTAAATCTCTCAATATGGCGTCAGAGGTGGCTGGTGTCTCACTACCAGGTGATCAGAGGTGGCAGGTGTCTCACTACCAGGTGATCAGAGGAGGCTGGTGTCTCACTACCAGGTGATCAGAGGTGGCTGGTGTCTCACTACCAGGTGATCAGAGGAGGCTGGTGTCTCACTACCAGGTGATCAGAGGTGGCTGGTGTCTCACTACCAGGTGATCAGAGGAGGCTGGTGTCTCACTACCAGGTGATCAGAGGCTGATGTCTCACTACCAGGTGATCAGAGGTGGCTGGTGTCTCACTACCAGGTGATCAGAGGTGGCTGGTGTCTCACTACCAAGTGATCAGTGGTGGCTGGTGTCTCACTACCAGGTGATCAGAGGTGGCTGGTGTCTCACTACCAGGTGATCAGAGGTGGCTGGTGTCTCACTACCAGGTGATCAGAGGCTGGTGTCTCACTACCAGGTGATCAGAGGAGGCTGGTGTCTCACTACCAGGTGATCAGAGGTGGCTGGTGTCTCACTACCAGGTGATCAGAGGAGGCTGGTGTCTCACTACCAGGTGATCAGAGGCTGATGTCTCACTACCAGGTGATCAGAGGTGGCTGGTGTCTCACTACCAGGTGATCAGAGGTGGCTGGTGTCTCACTACCAGGTGATCAGAGGTGGCTGGTGTCTCACTACCAGGTGATCAGAGGCTGATGTCTCACTACCAGGTGATCAGAGGTGGCTGGTGTCTCACTACCAGGTGATCAGAGGTGGCTGGTGTCTCACTACCAGGTGATCAGAGGTGGCTGGTGTCTCACTACCAGGTGATCAGAGGAGGCTGGTGTCTCACTACCAGGTGATCAGAGGTGGCTGATGTCTCACTACCAGGTGATCAGAGGTGGCTGGTGTCTCACTACCAGGTGATCAGAGGAGGCTGGTGTCTCACTACCAGGTGATCAGAGGAGGCTGATGTCTCACTACCAGGTGATCAGAGGAGGCTGGTGTCTCACTACCAGGTGATCAGAGGTGGCTGATGTCTCACTACCAGGTGATCAGAGGTGGCTGGTGTCTCACTACCAGGTGATCAGAGGTGGCTGGTGTCTCACTACCAGGTGATCAGAGGTGGCTGGTGTCTCACTACCAGGTGATCAGAGGTGGCTGGTGTTTCACTACCAGGTGATCAGAGGTGGCTGGTGTCTCACTACCTGGTGATCAGAAGTGGCTGGTGTCTCACTACCAGGTGATCAGAGGTGGCTGGTGTCTCACTACCAAGTGATCAGTGGTGGCTGGTGTCTCACTACCAGGTGATCAGAGGTGGCTGGTGTCTCACTACCAGGTGATCAGAGGTGGCTGGTGTCTCACTACCAGGTGATCAGAGGCTGATGTCTCACTACCAGGTGATCAGAGGTGGCTGGTGTCTCACTTCCAGGTGACCAGAGGTGGCTGGTGTCTCACTACCAGGTGATCAGAGGCTGATGTCTCACTACCAGGTGATCAGAGGTGGCTGGTGTCTCACTACCAGGTGATCAGAGGTGGCTGGTGTCTCACTACCAGGTGATCAGAGGCTGATGTCTCACTACCAGGTGATCAGAGGTGGCTGGTGTCTCACTACCAGGTGATCAGAGGTGGCTGGTGTCTCACTGCCAGGTGATCAGAGGCTGATGTCTCACTACCAGGTGATCAGAGGTGGCTGGTGTCTCACTACCAGGTGATCAGAGGTGGCTGGTGTCTCACTACCAGGTGATCAGAGGTGGCTGGTGTCTCACTACCAGGTGATCAGAGGCTGATGTCTCACTACCAGGTGATCAGAGGTGGCTGGTGTCTCACTACCAGGTGATCAGAGGTGGCTGGTGTCTCACTACCAGGTGATCAGAGGCTGATGTCTGACTACCAGGTGATCAGAGGTGGCTGGTGTCTCACTACCAGGTGATCAGAGGTGGCTGGTGTCTCACTACCAGGTGATCAGAGGTGGCTGGTGTCTCACTACCAGGTGATCAGAGGTGGCTGGTGTCTCACTACCAGGTGATCAGAGGTGGCTGGTGTCTCACTACCAGGTGATCAGAGGTGGCTGGTGTCTCACTACCAGGTGATCAGAGGTGGCTGGTGTCTCACTACCAGGTGATCAGAGGCTGATGTCTCACTACCAGGTGATCAGAGGTGGCTGGTGTCTCACTACCAGGTGATCAGAGGTGGCTGGTGTCTCACTACCAGGTGATCAGAGGTGGCTGGTGTCTCAGTACCAGGTGATCAGAGGAGGCTGGTGTCTCACTACCAGGTGATCAGAGGTGGCTGGTGTCTCACTACCAGGTGATCAGAGGTGGCTGGTGTCTCACTACCAGGTGATCAGAGGTGGCTGGTGTCTCACTACCAGGTGATCAGAGGAGGCTGGTGTCTCACTACCAGGTGATCAGAGGAGGCTGGTGTCTCACTACCAGGTGATCAGAGGAGGCTGGTGTCTCACTACCAGGTGATCAGAGGAGGCTGGTGTCTCACTACCAGGTGATCAGAGGAGGCTGGTGTCTCACTACCAGGTGATCAGAGGTGGCTGATGTCTCACTACCAGGTGATCAGAGGTGGCTGGTGTCTCACTACCAGGTGATCAGAGGCTGATGTCTCACTACCAGGTGATCAGAGGTGGCTGGTGTCTCACTACCAGGTGATCAGAGGAGGCTGGTGTCTCACTACCAGGTGATCAGAGGTGGCTGGTGTCTCACTACCAGGTGATCAGAGGTGGCTGGTGTCTCACTACCAGGTGATCAGAGGCTGATGTCTCACTACCAGGTGATCAGAGGTGGCTGGTGTCTCACTACCAGGTGATCAGAGGTGGCTGGTGTCTCACTACCAGGTGATCAGAGGAGGCTGGTGTCTCACTACCAGGTGATCAGAGGAGGCTGGTGTCTCACTACCAGGTGATCAGAGGAGGCTGGTGTCTCACTACCAGGTGATCAGAGGTGGCTGGTGTCTCACTACCAGGTGATCAGAGGAGGCTGGTGTCTCACTACCAGGTGATCAGAGGAGGCTGGTGTCTCACTACCAGGTGATCAGAGGAGGCTGGTGTCTCACTACCAGGTGATCAGAGGAGGCTGGTGTCTCACTACCAGGTGATCAGAGGCTGGTGTCTCACTACCGGGTGATCAGAGGTGGCTGGTGTCTCACTACCGGGTGATCAGAGGTGGCTGGTGTCTCACTACCAGTTAAGGCTGGGAGAGATATGCCAGGCTAACCCCCCCCCCCCCCCCTCCTCTGGGCAGTTCTCAAACTTCTCAACTTCTACTTTTTCCCGTGTGTGGCTGGGCCGGCTGGCCAAAGTTGAAGGTTCTCTCTCCCTTCACCACTCGTGTCGGGAGGCAGCCGCCAAGTTGGGGGTGTTCATTGGTTGGTTGGGCGGCTCTTAGGATGGTTGGTCGGTTAGTGGGGTGGCTGGTCGGATGGTTGGTCGGTTAGTGGGGTGGCTGGTCGGATGGTTGGTCGGTTAGTGGAGTGGCTGGTCGGATGGTTGGTCGGTTAGTGGAGTGGCTGGTCGGATGGTTGGTCGGTTAGTGGGGTGGCTGGTCGGATGGTTGGTCGGTTAGTGGGGTGGCTGGTCGGATGGTTGGTCGGTTAGTGGAGTGGCTGGTCGGATTTTTGGGCGGCTTACAATATCTGACAATATACAGGAAACAGATATGGGTCCACCAGCTGTCTGTGGTACAGTGTCTGCACCACAGTGTGGTCCACCAGTTGTCTGTGGTACAGTGTCTACACCACAGTGTGGTCCACCAGCTGTCTGTGGTACAGTGTCTACACCACAGTGTGGTCCACCAGCTGTCTGTGATACAGTGTCTGCACCACAGTGTGGTCCACCAGCTGTCTGTGGTACAGTGTCTACACCACAGTGTGGTCCACCAGCTGTCTGTGGTACAGTGTCTACACCACAGTGTGGTCCACCAGCTGTCTGTGGTACAGTGTCTGCACCACAGTGTGGTCCACCAGCTGTCTGTGGTACAGTGTCTACACCACAGTGTGGTCCACCAGCTGTCTGTGGTACAGTGTCTACACCACAGTGTGGTCCACCAGCTGTCTGTGGTACAGTGTCTGCACCACAGTGTGGTCCACCAGCTGTCTGTGGTACAGTGTCTACACCACAGTGTGGTCCACCAGCTGTCTGTGGTACAGTGTCTACACCACAGTGTGGTCCACCAGCTGTCTGTGGTACAGTGTCTGCACCACAGTGTGGTCCACCAGCTGTCTGTGGTACAGTGTCTACACCACAGTGTGGTCCACCAGCTGTCTGTGGTACAGTGTCTACACCACAGTGTGGTCCACCAGCTGTCTGTGGTACAGTGTCTGCACCACAGTGTGGTCCACCAGCTGTCTGTGGTACAGTGTCTACACCACAGTGTGGTCCACCAGCTGTCTGTGGTACAGTGTCTGCACCACAGTGTGGTCCACCAGCTGTCTGTGGTACAGTGTCTGCACCACAGTGTGGTCCACCAGCTGTCTGTGGTACAGTGTCTGCACCACAGTGGTCCACCAGCTGTCTGTGGTACAGTGTCTACACCACAGTATGGTCCACCAGCTGTCTGTGGTACAGTGTCTGCACCACAGTGTGGTCCACCAGCTGTCTGTGGTACAGTGTCTACACCACAGTGGTCCACCAGCTGTCTGTGGTACAGTGTCTACACCACAGTGTGGTCCACCAGCTGTCTGTGGTACAGTGTCTACATTGGGAGCGTTGGGAGGGCCCTCTGGCCCACCTCACGCAGCGTGGGGAGGGCCCTCTGGCCCACCTCACGCAGCGTGGGGAGGGCCCTCTGGCCCACCTCACGCAGCGTGGGGAGGGCCCTCTGGCCCACCTCACGCAGCGTGGGGAGGGCCCTCTGGCCCACCTCTCGCAGCGTGGGGAGGGCCCTCTGGCCCACCTCTCGCAGCGTGGGGAGGGCCCTCTGGCCCACCTCTCGCAGCGTGGGGAGGGCCCTCTGGCCCACCTCACGCAGCGTGGGGAGGGCCCTCTGGCCCACCTCACGCAGCGTGGGACACATACACCAGTACACTCTCAACACTGGACACAGACACCAGTACACTCTCAACACTGGACACATACACCAGTGCACTTCCAACACTGGACACATACACCAGTACACTCCCAACACTGGACACATACACCAGTACACTCTCAACACTGGACACATACACCAGTACACTCCCAACACTGGACACATACACCAGTACACTCTCAACACTGGACACATACACCAGTACACTCTCAACACTGGACACATACACCAGTACACTCCCAACACTGGACACATACACCAGTACAGTCCCAACACTGGACACATACACCAGTACACTCCCAACACTGGACACATACACCAGTACACTCCCAACACTGGACACATACACCAGTACACTCCCAACACTGGACACATACACCAGTACACTCCCAACACTGGACACATACACCAGTACACTCCCAACACTGGACACATAGTGACCTCACCGTCCACCACCACCAACAGTGACCTCACCGTCCACCACCACCAACAGTGACCTCACCGTCCACCACCACCAACAGTGACCTCACCGTCCACCACCACCAACAGTGACCTCACCGTCCACCACCACCAACAGTGACCTCACCGTCCACCACCACCAACAGTGACCTCACCGTCCACCACCACCAACAGTGACCTCACCGTCCACCACCACCAACAGTGACCTCACCGTCCACCACCACCAACAGTGACCTCACCGTCCACCTCCATGGTTGTGTAGAGTAAGGGAGTGAGTGAGAGAAGGGGCAGGAGGCTGGAGGAGGGACCAGATGCTTCAACAAGACGTCAACGTAGTGACAACAACTGGCCGTTTATCTTACAATGTATAATATCGCTTAAGAAAGATAACCTTAACTAACATTGTAGGATCAAGAACACTGCTGAATATAAATATTATGCATTTACATACATGGATTTGAGCGCCGTTGGCCACCTGAGGCGCCGTACCGTCCCTGCAGGGGGACAGCTCGCCAGGGGGGTGAAACAGGGCCCTGTCCCAGCCCTCTGGCCAGCGGGGTCCGCCCGGCTGTACGAGGTAATTTCATTAGAGCAGTTAGTTGGTGAAGGAGGGCGGCTCCTTCACCGACAATATGGCCGGCCAGCCTCGCCCGGCTCCAATATGGCAGTATTGGTCGCCCTGGTGGACACCTTGTGACGCTCACTCCTCAAGTGATCCAATATGATACATGGCGCGAGGAACACTATAGTGATCAGGACACATAGTGCCTTACCTCCCACCTCATCCACCCACCACGCCACACCTCATCCACCCACCATGCCACACCTCATCCACCCACCACGCCACACCTCATCCACCCACCACGCCACACCTCATCCACCCACCACGCCACACCTCATCCACCCACCACGACACACCTCATCCACCCACCACGCCATCCACCCACCACGCCACACCTCATCCACCCATCACGCCGCACCTCATCCACCCACCACGCTACACCTCATACACCCACCACGCCATCCACCCACCACGCCACACCTCATCCACCCATCACGCCACACCTCATCCACCCACCACGCCATCCACCCACCACGCTACACCTCATCCACCCACCACGCCACCCCTCATCCACCCACCACGCCACACCTCATCCACCCACCACGCCATCCACCCACCACGCTACACCTCATCCACCCACCACGCCACACCTCATCCACCCACCACGCCATCCACCCACCACGCTACACCTCATCCACCCACCACGCCACCCCTCATCCACCCACCACGCCATCCACCCACCACGCCACATCTCATCCACCCACCACGCCATCCACCCACCACGCTACACCTCATCCACCCACCACGCCACACCTCATCCACCCACCACGCCATCCACCCACCACGCTACACCTCATCCACCCACCACGCCACACCTCATCCACCCACCACGCCATCCACCCACCACGCTACACCTCATCCACCCACCACGCCACACCTCATCCACCCACCACGCCATCCACCCACCACGCTACACCTCATCCACCCACCACGCCACACCTCATCCACCTACGTGTGGAGAGGGTGTGGAGCGAGGTGTGTGGTTGGGGACGCTGAGCGAGCAACTCATCCTCCATAGTGACAGTACGGTTTAATACTAAGTGTAATAAGTACATTTCCTTACTGTCATACATAGTACATAATTGCACTTATGGGGCTGTTACCTTTACTTCCCCATTTATTCTCAGACACTCAGAATTTTAGGATGAAGTTTTCAAGTTCAGTTCACTGTATACAAGTTTTAAATATATAAAATATTTTAAATTATAAAATATCCTAAGTTACTTTACATTTTATTGAAATATTTTAGTTTCTTTTATATGTTTTATAAAACTGTAATATAAATATATCTATAGGTTAAGTAGTAATTGTAATTAAGAAGCAATAAAATGCTCATATTCAAAAACTAAGACGGTTAGGTTAGGTCATGGTTTTCTATTCAACTTTTCAGGTAAACTCAAATACTCACAATATATTTACAGTACGGTTTAATACTAAGTGGAAAATAAGTACAATTCCTGACCTGCTTGATGGGGTTCTGGGAGTTCTTCTACTCCCCAAGCCCGGCCCGTGTCTAGGCTTGACTTGTGAGAGTTTGGTCCACCAGGCTGTTGCTTGGAGCGGCCCGCAGGCCCACATACCCACCACAGCCCGGTTGGTCCGGCACTCCTTGGAGAAAACAATCTAGTTTCCTCTTGAAGATGTCCACGGTTGTTAAGGCAATATTTCTAATAATCGCTGGGAGGACGTTGAACAACCGCGGACCTCTGATGTTTATACAGTGTTCTCTGATTGTGCCTATGGCACCTCTGCTCTTCACTGGTTCTATTCTGCATTTTCTTCCATATCGTTCACTCCAGTACGTTGTTATTTTACTGTGTAGATTTGGGATTTGGCCCTCCAGTATTTTCCACGTGTATATTATTTGGTATCTCTCTCGTCGTCTTTCTAGCGAGTACATTTGGAGAGCTTTGAGATGATCCCAATAATTTAGATGCTTTATCTCGTTTATGTATTGCGTATATGTTCTCTGTATTCCCTCTATTTCAGCAATCTCTCCTGCTCTGAAGGGGGAAGTGAGTACTGAGCAGTACTCGAGACGGGACAACGCAAGTGACTGGAAGAGTACAACCATTGTGATGGGATTCCTGGATTTGAAAGTTCTCGTAATCCATCATATCATTTTTCTGGCTGACGCAATATTTGCTTGGTTATGCTCCCCTAAACGTTAGGTCGTCGGACATCTTTATTCCCAAATCCTTTACATGCTGTTTTCCTACTATGGGCACATTTGATTGCGTTTTGTACCCCTATATTATGTTTAAGATTCACCTCAGCACTGAAACCAGTTTAATCAAGAAACTAACAACATTATAAGGAGGACCTATAGCGATTCTGCGACCAAGAGACGGCTTCCTGAACCTTGCTGGAATCAACCTCACTGAGGACCAAGTCACTCTCCTATATCTGGGTATAAACTGTCGCGTTATGTCCAGACCAAGTGAGATGGCCCGGAAAGTGGAGTTCGAGATCCTGTTGGACGACATATTCGACCTCGAGACACAAAAGAAGGTCACCACCAAAGACACCTTACAAGCAGAACTTATTGCAAAAGGAGGAAAGATTCGAGGCAACTACAGAAGCACCATACTGTCCCCCAAGCTCAAAGCGGGAGCTAAGAGCCTTCGTGAGAACAAGGAGATACGTCATTCTTAAAAAAGACGAATATCTGGCGAAAATGAACCTCATACTCTCTGACCAAACTAAATTCCAAAGGGTAACGAAGGACACTTCAGCCGAATTGAAAGCAAAGGTTAACAGGTTGATCGAAACTGTTAACGCCAAGAAATCCAGACTCCACCTGCCAAAAATTATTGGGGAATACAAACCTGGGTATGCGTATGGAAATGTCAAGACAAACAAGCCTGGAAACCCACTTCGGCCAATCATCAGCCAGATACCCACACCTACGTACACACTGGCAAAGTGACTCAACGGCTTGCTGACCCCTTATGTCCCTTGCGCCTTCAGCCTGAAGTCTCCAAAGGAATTTGTTGACTTACTGCAGGATACACAGGCCACAGGGATAAGAGTCTCGTTGGACGTAGAATCACTGTTTACCAACGTACTTGTGGATGAAACAATTGGGATGATAGCGGACAGAGTGTATCGTGATCCAGCCTGTACTCCTCTTCACATACCAGAAAACATTCTAAGGAAACTACTCCAAGCTTGTACTAAAGAGGCACACTTCTTGAGCCCGGATGGACACATGTATAAGCAAGTACATAGGGCTGCCATGAGTTCTCCCCTAGGGGTCCTGTTTGCGAACTTCTACATGGGTACCATCGAGCAAAAAGTCTTAGTCGACATGAACTTGAAACCTGCCATATACTGCAGGTATGTTGACGACATTTTTACACAGGTACCTGATATCAGACATCTGCAGGAATTGTAAGAGGCATTTGAGCGAAATTCTGTGTCGCGTTTCACTTACGAGATGGAGAAGGATGGGAAGCTGCCCTTTCTAGATGTAACAGTCATGGAAAGGAGCGGAGGTTTCCACACTGCAGTCTACACTAAGGAAACATAGGAATGTGCCTCAATGCCAACAGTGACTGCCCAGACAAGTACAATAGGAGTGTTGTTAACGCTTATGTCGATCGTGCTCTCAGCCACAGCTCAGGATGGAAGCAAGTCGATGAAGAACTCTGTAGGGTAAGGCAGGTCCTAGTCAACAACGGCTTCTCCAATGGTTTCGTTGAAGACATCATAGGAAGGAAGGTGAAACGCCATGCAACCTCTGAAGAGACAACTAACACAACACCTGTACCCCCTATTAGACTATTTTACAGGAACTTCTTTTCCACAGCTCATAAAACGGAGGAAAGGGTCCTGAAAGATATTGTTGATAGGAACGTTATCCCTACAGACAAAAATCAGAAGATACAATTGACGATTTACTATAAAACCAAAAAAACGGCCAACCTACTCATGAGAAAAACTCCAGACACAAAGCAGAACGCTTTGAAAGAGACCAATGTCGTCTATGCCTTCAAATGCCCACTTGGGGACTGTAAGCCTCAAAGAACTCAGTATATAGGCAAGACAACAACATCTCTTTCCAGGCGATTAACGATGCATTGGTGAACAACGGATATAGCAACGCGGAAATAAACGCTGCTATAAGAAGACACTTGGACCGTTGGTATAATTCAGAACCTAGAACAGAAACCACAACACCCCCAATAAAATTATATTACAAATCAACCATGCACAGTGAACATATAAAAGAGGAAAGAATAATAAAAGAAATAATCCGTAAAGGAGTAAAAAGCACTACTCCTAACCAAAACATAAACCTGATAATATTCTACAAAACCAAGAAGACTTCCGAACTCCTTATCAAAAACAGCCCGAAGCCGACGGAGAACCCTCTACAGCAGTCAAGCGTTGTATACATGTACACTTGCCCCCACGAAGGATGTAACCTTCAATGTAAGTACATAGGTATGACGTCGACCAAGCTGACGAGGCGTTTGACATGCCATCTTCAATCTGGTGCCCCTAGGAATCACATGAGACAAGCCCATGACATTACTCTAACAAGAGAAATGTTGAACAAGAATACTTGCATAATAGACAAAACCCAAGATTCAAGAAGATTACAAATTCTTGAGGCAATTCACATAAGAACAGAGCGACCTACCATGAACACCCAAATCACGGAACTATTTACTCTACCCACCATGAGAGTAAGGACAAGACAAGAACATATCGATGCCAACACAGAAGACAATGTCCAACATAACAGGCCAATTACACTGGATTAATCTATGTGTTTGGATAGGAGATGCCTCGTATGGGCCAATAAGCCTTCTGCAGCCCCTATGTTTATCCCTTATGTATCCCCCCATGTTTTCACCTTCATTGTATTATCACCTGACCTAATGCGGGTATAAAATCAACTAGTATTGTAAGATCTGTTCACTTGAGAATGAACCATGGAGGTTCGAAACGTCGTGCAAATTATACAAATAAGTGTAATACACTCTATAGTAAATCACTTCTTTTCTTCACCTTAAAAGTACGAAAATGAGTTTTGGAGAACTCCTATTCCAATTAAGCCCTGATGCTAAGAAAATAGTTAGAGGGATAGAAGCCCTAAACCAGAAAATAATAAATACAGAATATGCGGTCATATTCAATGAAACATGTTTGAAAGAAAACCTGCTGCCAGTATACACCAATATATATATATATATATATATATATATATATATATATATATATATATATATATATATATATATATATATAATCACTAAGAACTCTTTGACCCGGCCAGGATTCGAACCCATGCCGTCCAGGATCACCCCTAAACGTACATAGTACCGTGACCACCGCACCAATGATGTCTATAAGGATTGGTGAGTCCTGGTGCTTATTAACTAAGCTCCCTGACTGATCAACCCCCGACGACACTCATGGATCCATTTGGGTACAGTTTTTCATGAAATTCTGGCGCATGCACGGGCCGCACTGAGTTAACATGTGTGAGAAAGGACTGATCATTCCTTATAGACGATAACTGGTGCGGTGGTCACTGTACTGTGTGCGTTTACGGGTGATCCTAGACGGCATGGGGGTTCGAATCCTGGCCGGGTCAAAGAGTTCTTAGTGATCTATGGCTTGTGCGTTCATGCAGCTTTCTCACATATACATATATACACACACACATATATATGTATGTATATATATATATATATATATATATATATATATATATATATATATATATATATATATATATATATATATATATATATATATATATAGAGAGAGAGAGAGAGAGAGAGAGAGAGAGAGAGAGGTAATTTTCATGCTGATTTTTTGAGTCATCAGCAAAGCATGACACAATGTTGTGACTTGTATTTGAGTCTATATCTGATATGAGAATAAGGAACAGCAGTGGTGCCAGGACTACCCTGAGGTACAGAGCTTTTAACTGCGTGGATGGGGGCGTGGAGCGGGGCGTGTGGAGCGGGGCGTGTGGAGGGGGGCGTGGAGCGGGGCGTGTGGAGCGGGGCGTGTGGAGGGGGGCGTGGAGCGGGGCGTGGAGCGGGGCGTGGAGCGGGGCGTGGAGCGGGGCGTGGAGCGGGGCGTGGAGCGGGGCGTGGAGCGGGGCGTGTGGAGCGGGGTGTGGAGGGGGGCGTGGAGCGGGGTGTGGAGGGGGGCGTGGAGCGGGGCGTGGAGCGGGGCGTGGAGCGGGGTGTGGAGGGGGGCGTGTGGAGCGGGGTGTGGAGGGGGGCGTGGAGCGGGGTGTGGAGCGGGGCGTGGAGCGGGGCGTGGAGCGGGGCGTGGAGCGGGGTGTGGAGGGGGGCGTGGAGCGGGGCGTGGAGCGGGGCGTGGAGCGGGGCGTGGAGCGGGGCGTGGAGCGGGGCGTGGAGCGGGGCGTGGAGCGGGGCGTGGAGCGGGGCGTGGAGCGGGGCGTGGAGCGGGGCGTGTGGAGCGGGGCGTGGAGCGGGGCGTGGAGCGGGGCGTGGAGCGGGGTGTGGAGCGGGGCGTGGAGCGGGGCGTGGAGCGGGGTGTGGAGCGGGGCGTGGAGCGGGGTGTGGAGCGGGGCGTGGAGCGGGGCGTGGAGCGGGGCGTGTGGAGCGGGGCGTGTGGAGCGGGGCGTGGAGCGGGGCGTGGAGCGGGGTGTGGAGCGGGGTGTGGAGCGGGGCGTGGAGCGGGGCGTGGAGCGGGGTGTGGAGCGGGGCGTGTGGAGCGGGGCGTGTGGAGCGGGGCGTGGAGCGGGGCGTGGAGCGGGGTGTGGAGGGGGGCGTGGAGCGGGGCGTGGAGCGGGGTGTGGAGCGGGGCGTGTGGAGCGGGGCGTGTGGAGGGGGGCGTGGAGCGGGGCGTGGAGCGGGGTGTGGAGGGGGGCGTGGAGCGGGGCGTGGAGCGGGGTGTGGAGCGGGGCGTGGAGCGGGGCGTGGAGCGGGGTGTGGAGCGGGGCGTGGAGCGGGGCGTGGAGCGGGGTGTGGAGCGGGGCGTGGAGCGGGGCGTGGAGCGGGGTGTGGAGCGGGGCGTAGAGCGGGGCGTGGAGGGGGGCGTGGAGGGGGGCGTGGAGCGGGGCGTGGAGCGGGGCGTGGAGCGGGGCGTGGAGCGGGGCGTGGAGGGGGGCGTGGAGGGGGGCGTGGAGCGGGGCGTGGAGCGGGGCGTGGAGCGGGGCGTGGAGCGGGGCGTGGAGCGGGGCGTGGAGCGGGGCGTGGAGGGGGGCGTGGAGCGGGGCGTGGAGCGGGGCGTGGAGGGGGGCGTGGAGGGGGGCGTGGAGCGGGGCGTGGAGGGGGGCGTGGAGGGGGGCGTGGAGCGGGGCGTGGAGGGGGGCGTGGAGGGGGGCGTGGAGCGGGGCGTGGAGGGGGGCGTGGAGCGGGGCGTGGAGCGGGGCGTGGAGCGGGGCGTGGAGCGGGGCGTGGAGCGGGGCGTGGAGCGGGGCGTGGAGCGGGGCGTGGAGCGGGGTGTGGAGCGGGGCGTGGAGCGGGGCGTGGAGCGGGGTGTGGAGCGGGGTGTGGAGCGGGGCGTGGAGGGGGGCGTGGAGCGGGGCGTGGAGGGGGGCGTGGAGCGGGGCGTGGAGCGGGGCGTGGAGCGGGGCGTGTGGAGGGGGGCGTGGAGCGGGGGGTGTGGAGGGGGGCGTGGAGCGGGCGTGGAAGGGGGGCGTGTAGAGGGGGGGTGGAAGGGGGGCGTGTGGAGGGGGGGGGACACAACATTAACCAAGAGGGTACAAGTGTGGACTGCATAGAAGAAGGGCGTAACAGCCGCTACCGCGGGGTCAGACATAATTGTTAATATTCCCAATATCATCATTCCCAATTGCTGGCCTCAATTAAGACGTTAATTACCGCACTATTGGCCAGTCCGTCTGGCTGATAAAGGGCAGCACACCTTCGGTAATCCATACAACGCTAAAATATTAGTGTTCAAATTTTGGCTTTTTGTTAATAAGGAAGAGCCACAACCCCACCACAACCACCAGTAGTTGTAACCCACCACAACCACCAGTAGTTGTAACCCACCACAACCACCAGTAGTTGTAACCCACCACAACCACCAGTAGTTGTAACCCACCACAACCACCAGTAGTTGTAACCCACCACAACCACCAGTAGTTGTAACCCCACCACAACCACCAGTAGTTGTAACCCACCACAACCACCAGTAGTTGTAACCCACCACAACCACCAGTAGTTGTAACCCCACCACAACCACCAGTAGTTGTAACCCACCACAACCACCAGTAGTTGTAACCCCACCACAACCACCAGTAACCCACCACAACCATCGGCCACATTGGTCAAAACTGGCATCTCGTTTGTCTCAACATTGTCAATCAATTCGCACTGCACAACAGGGCATTATATTAACATGTCAGTATTTGCGACCATTCCATTACCTGGATTGATTCAAAATGAATTGCTCGTTGCAGGGATTTTGTTGAACGAAATATGATTGAATCTGCCTTAATCACAGTTCCAATACACTTAAACCCTGGCTCATATAAACGGATTCTCTTTTGAGACTTAATATTGAACGAATGTTCAAAAATATATAATTGGACTGCCTCCCCTGTTGTCTTGTTGGTATGTGTATATTGGAACCCGCTCTCGCACAAGACAGCACATATATGACTTATTGCTTAGTCAATATTTTGCTTATGAATAAGTACGTATGTGGTATATTCCAAGCTATATATTTTTTATTTCAAGGCACTAACTCTTCCTCTCGATTCGCTATACACAAGTTTTAAATATTAGGAATTTCTTTTTCAGTTTTATTAAACAATATAGATTTTATACAAAATTTGACAAGGGAGCCGAGCGGACAGCACGCTGGACTTGTGATCCTGTGGTCCTGGGTTCGATCCCAGGCGCCGGCGAGAAACAAGATAACCTCAAGATAACCAAGATCCTGAGTTACTTTACAATTTATTTAAATATTTTAGATTTGTTTTATTAGTTTTATAAAACTGTAATATCAATATAGGTATAGGTTAAGAACTAATTGTAATTAAGAAACAATAAAATGCATATCTTAACATACTAAGAAGGCTAGGTTAGGTTAGGTCATGGTTTTCCATTCAGCTTTTCAGGTAAACTCAAATACTCACAATAAATTAGTATATCACATATATACTTATCAATAAGCAAAATATTGACTATAAGAAAGTGCGAGAACGGGTTGAAATTTCCAGCTCTGTATTTTGTTGGCTGTTGCTGCCTTAGGTTATGTAATCTACCAGCCCTACACACTGTTAGGAACAATTAGCTATTTCCAGGTGAAATGTCACCTCATTCGCTGTTCCATGGGTTAATATATTGTTGTATACCTTGACCTTTGTCTCAATGCCCATTTTCTACTAGGTGAATGTTCGTTTTTTTATCTTGAAGAAGCTCTGTTTTCTATATCTGTATGATAATCGTGCAGATACTCACTGTGTGATAAGCATTTACAGCGTTGTGGTTCGAACAAAAGTCGTCAGCGAAGCACTTGTTCCAGAAGTGTTCAAACGTCATCAGTTGTGAGTCGTGTGTAAACCCTTTTTCATTCATAAACATGGGGTTTGGTGGGTGCATGGAATGTCCTTTGAGTCTTTGTTTATGAGGATAGGCTGATTACAAATACAGATAATCGCCAACAGAACCTAAACACCTAACCTAACCAATGACTAAATATGCACAGTATGCTAATATGTAACAATATTAATTTATATTAGAGAAAATTTATATTTTGAATGAACAACATAATAATATTTATGAATGCGTCTTTGGGGTTGACTGCTGGATGGATTGGACTTGGTCTGAGGACGGGTTGGTTCACTAGAGTTCAGGTTGATGACGTGAGGGCGTTTTCGAGACATAAATTTCCTAAATATAATTTAACAATACCTATTAACACCATTGTTGAACTTATTAAATTGTATATAAAAAATTATTATTTCAGTTTTAACAGAAATGTTTTAAACAGACACCCCCTCCCTGTCCAGCTCATTGTTACTGTGAGGGGGCTTGGTGGGTGGCTGCCGGAGTGTGATGCTCCTTAAGACAGTCCTCTGTCCTTTTGTGACCTTGTGCTCCTGCTGCTGTCCTCTCTAATTCTGCTGGACACCTTTTCCTTTTCCTTCGTTTTTCTCCCCCATCTTCTCTTTTCTCGTTATCATTTTCCACTGACCTTGTGCCTGTTTTGATCATTGTTTTGGCGTTCTTTTGTTTTGACGCCCGTGTGTTTGAGGTTTACACTTGCACCTGTAGAACTGTAGTACCCACCGTCTCGAGCGTCCTTTCATTGTCAATCCCCCTTTCGTCACTGAACCCGATCTCGACGGACTGTCGGTTCTTAAGGTGGCATTTGTGGGGCGTATACTAACGACGCACCCCTAGGGGGCCTCAGCATGATCGGAGATAGCTTCTTGTTGGGTGTCCTGCCTCTGATTGTGGCTCCATGGTGGGTGTGGGGGGGCACATTCGTGAATGAAAGTGTTACTTCTCGTCTTTATGTCTGTGAATGTTCCTCTTGTACTCTCTCAGGCTCGTGGGGTGGGCGACCAAGCCCCCGAGTTGGACTGTATTGGAAGACCGGGTTCTGTAGCCCCCAACCTTGCTCCTCTTTTGACCCTCCTGACTACTCCCCTCGGCTTCCCCTCCCTCCTCTGTGGTTGGGTCGAGCCACAAGCCCCCAGTGGTGACCACCTCGTCCCCTAGAACGGCTCAGTCTCTCGTTGTGATTACTGCGCCTTTTAACCCCTCTCTCTCTGGGGGTTCTCAACACCGTCTGCACCACGGCCGCACTCGCTCGATTCCTTCTCGTACTGATGCGTATCAAGCCTTGTTTGGTCCCGCTTTGTGGGCCAAATACTTTGATCTCCTCCCTCTTGGTTCTACACCTGACGATTTCTCCCTCCATAGGCATCTTGTTGATTCCATAGATGCCTCTGTTACCTTCAACCCCACCCATCTCTGTACTCGTGTCATTGCTGCTCCTTCTCAGGATGCAGCCTCCCGCTTGGCTCCCTTATCCTGCCTTGGCGAGACCCCCTGTTCGGGTCTCCAAGAAGGCTCGGTTGAATGCCAGTGTTGGCACAATTCTCCTCCCGCATCATGTTGCATCCGGTGTTCGGAATCTACAGGACTGCCACGATGATATTCGACATATCCTCGAAGCCCAGGGCTATTCTGTCCTCCAGGTAGGCACGTTTACTCGTCCCCCTCGTGGTCGTCGGCGTCAGCCCCTTTGGGTTTTGAAGATTACCTTTGATGGTAGGACCCTTCCGCCCTCTGTCATTCTTGCTGGTGCTAGGTGCTCTGTCCAAGAGTACGTTCCCTCTCCTCGGCTCAGTAATAAGTGCTGGAGGTTTGGGCATGGGGTCCTCCGCTGCTCCTGTATTGTCTCTCTGTCCTGTGTGTGGGGACAAGGTCTCAATTGCGGTGAGACCCACCCTACCTTCTCCCGCGTGTGTGTGCATTACAAGCTTGAGGCGGCCATCCTCAGCTTGAAGTATCGGGAACGTTTGTCTTTTCTTGAGGCGAGGCGCCTTCCCGCCTTACGCTAACATCTCTTATGCTCGCATGTTGTGCTCTTCCACTCCTCGTCCTTCCTGCTTTCCACGGTCTCACAATCGTTTCCGGGCCTTAGACCCAGACACGCCCACCGCCACAACCACTGTTCCTTTGAGTTCTGTCCCGAAGCGTCCCCCCTCATGGTTCTCTGTCTGGGGTTCCCCTTCTTTCTACCCAGTCTGTCATGTCTCCTGTGTTTCTTCCTCGTCTCCCTCTGATCCTCCTTCCCGTCCTTCTCCTCCGACTATTGACTCTCCACGCTGCTTGTCGGTGCGAGCTGATGTCCATCGCTCTTCCAACGGCCATTGTGTCTGCTTTCGTTCTGCTTCTCCTGTTGAGATGCTAGAATCTGTTGCCCAGTACGTTGTTGCTGGGATGCCTGTCTCTTTGAGTCAGAAGCGTAAGCCTGGCTCCTCTCCTTCCTCCTCCCCAGCAGGTAAGAAGGCTTCGCTTTCTTCCTCGCCCCCTACCTCTGACTCTCTTGCTCCTTCCCCTCCCGTTTCGGTGGTGTTCTGTTCCTGTTATGGAGGTTTCTTTGGCCCCCCACTTCCCTCTCGGTTGCTGACCTTGCTGAGATGCTCTTTCTGCTCCTCCTCCTCCTGCTGCTATCCTTGACTGCTCCTCTCGGTTGTCTCCTCCTCCTCCTCCTCCTCCGGACCTCGCTCGTCCGCCTCTGGTCTGTTCTCACACTTCCTTCCCTCCGTCTTTGCTCAGTGTACCCATGCTCCCTAACCCTGACTTTGCTGACCCTGATCCTGACCCTGATCCTGACCCTGATCCTGACCCTGATCCTGACCCTGACATTTTTTAACATGCTATGTTCTTCTTTCACCTTTTTCTTCCTTGTTCTCTGTTGCTATCCTTTCTCCTTTTGTTGCTGTTTCTTCTCCAGTGGAACATTCGTGGATATTACGCCAATTTCCTTGAACTCCAACTTCTGATTTCATGGTTTTCACCCCTCTGTGTCTGTCTCCAGGAGCCGATGCTTTGTGCTCGTCCTGGTCGCTTCCGTGGCTATTCCTTTCTCTCCCCCATAACTCCCATAACTCTTCTGCTCTCTTGATTCACTCTCATGTTCCTTTTGTCTCCTTACTTTTTCCATCACCTCTCCAATGTTCTGCTGCCCGTTTCTTTGTAAGTGGTACCTGCTTTCTCGTTGTCAATCCTCCTTTGTGATTGTCGTTGACTCTCGTAGTGCCCTCATGGCTCTTGGGTCTTTTAATCCTGTCCATCCCGTTGTCGTCGAGATTCAACATTGGCTGTTTCTTATCTCTAGTAAATTTAAATCCGTAGAGTTTTGCTGGGTTCCCAGCCATGTTGGTGTTTCTTTAAATGAGCGTGCGGATGCTGCCGCTAGAAAGGTTATCTACTCTTGTCCCATTTCCCGTAAAGGAATTCCTTTTTCCGACTTTTATCCAGTTATTCATTCCTCCATCCTTGCCTGTTGGCAGGGTTGTTGGTCTTCTGTTGTTGGTAACAAACTGCGTACTCTTAAGCGTTGTGTGTCCCAGTGGCCTTCCTCCTGCCACCGTAACCGGCGGTGGGAAATGGCTCTAGCGTGGTTGCGTCTTGGCCATACTCGCTTAACTCGCAGTCACTAAATGGAGCGCCGCCCAGCTCCTTATCGTCCAAATTGCATTGTCCCTCTTATCGTCGTGCATATCCTTGTTGAATGTCCTGACTTCCAGGACGAGCGTGTGTCTTGCTTTCCGATCGTCACTCGCGGTCACTTGTCCCTCATAGAATTCTTGGTGACTCGGATACTTTTGATATTGTTCGCCTTATGCGTTTTTGTTCTTGTATTGGCATCCTTGGTGATATTTAGCGCCCTCTGATTATTCCGCACATTTGATGGTGCTACATAGCCTTCCCGGTTTGGTGCCTTCTATTGATAATTACTTTCTTACTTTTAAACAGACATTTGGCATGGCAATGGGTAATATTACCCTGGATTTCAGCAATTTGTATATAGAGTTATGTTAACAAAATTCTTACCCAGGATTTTACCCTCTAATGTGGTGTGGTATTGGTACTTTGACGATATTTTGTGCATGTGGCCGGTTAAGCATGACCAAACAGTTTTCTCAATTAACTTATTTCGCTTGTTCCTTCTAATAGACTCACAAGTGAGAATGATGAACAGTGTTCTGCTTTTGTTAGACATCAAGATTCATGAATCCTGATGGAATCCTGAGTTACAAATTTAGTGTGTATAGGAAACCTACCAATGTATGCTTTCCCTGGTGAGGCCACCAGGGAAAGTATCTCTGCATTTTAATAGTTTCTACAAGTATGAATATTGGTATATACGAATTTGTCGGTAGTAACGTCTAAATGGTGGTGAAATTCCTTTCTAATATGATAACTAATAGTACGCAAATAAGGAAATTTGACACAACGAATATCTTTATGGATTGTGGAAATTTTAATGATGGGTCAAAATTTAATATTAAAGAATTTTCTGACATGTGTAAAACATCAACTTTGCTCAGTAAGCCTAGCTCTGGGGACCCGGCTGCCTGTCCCTGGGGGAGAGGACAGGCAGGATCAGAAGACAGGATCTCTCTGGCTTGGCTCCGTTTGTCTCACTCTCCATCTATCGAGTTGTTTCGATAGACCATTCTTGTGTTGCTCCACAGCTGTGTACAGCCACACCCTTACCTGCTGCAGTGATCCACAGCTGTGTACAGCCACACCCTTACCTGCTGCAGTGGTCCACAGCTGAGTACAGCCACACCCTTACCTGCTGCAGTGGTCCACAGCTGTGTACAGCCACACCCTTACCTGCTGCAGTGATCCACAGCTGTGTACAGCCACACCCTTACCTGCTGCAGTGGTCCACAGCTGTGTACAGCCACACCCTTACTTGCTGCAGTGGTCCACAGCTGTGTACAGCCACACCCTTACCTGCTGCAGTGGTCCACAGCTGTGTACAGTCACACCCTTACTTGCTGCAGTGGTCCACAGCTGTGTACAGCCACACCCTTACCTGCTGCAGTGATCCACAGCTGTGTACAGCCACACCCTTACTTGCTGCAGTGGTCCACAGCTGTGTACAGCCACACCCTTACCTGCTGCAGTGATCCTGATCCACAGCTGTGTACAGCCACACCCTTACCTGCTGCAGTGGTCCACAGCTGTGTACAGCCACACCCTTACTTGCTGCAGTGGTCCACAGCTGTGTACAGCCACACCCTTACTTGCTGCTGTGGTCCACAGCTGTGTACAGCCACACCCTTACCTGCTGCAGTGGTCCACAGCTGTGTACAGCCACACCCTTACCTGCTGCAGTGATCCACAGCTGTGTACAGCCACACCCTTACCTGCTGCAGTGGTCCACAGCTGAGTACAGTCACACCCTTACCTGCTGCAGTGGTCCACAGCTGTGTACAGCCACACCCTTACCTGCTGCAGTGGTCCACAGCTGTGTACAGCCACACCCTTACTTGCTGCAGTGATCCACAGCTGTGTACAGCCACACCCTTACCTGCTGCAGTGATCCACAGCTGTGTACAGCCACACCCTTACCTGCTGCAGTGATCCACAGCTGTGTACAGCCACACCCTTACCTGCTGCAGTGATCCACAGCTGTGTACAGCCACACCCTTACTTGCTGCAGTGGTCCACAGCTGTGTACAGCCACACCCTTACTTGCTGCAGTGCTCCACAGCTGTGTACAGCCACACCCTTACTTGCTGCAGTGATCCACAGCTGTGTACAGCCACACCCTTACTTGCTGCAGTGGTCCACAGCTGTGTACAGCCACACCCTTACTTGCTGCAGTGGTCCACAGCTGTGTACAGCCACACCCTTACTTGCTGCAGTGGTCCACAGCTGTGTACAGCCACACCCTTACCTGCTGCAGTGGTCCACAGCTGTGTACAGCCACACCCTTACTTGCTGCAGTGGTCCACAGCTGTGTACAGCCACACCCTTACCTGCTGCAGTGGTCCACAGCTGTGTACAGCCACACCCTTACTTGCTGCAGTGGTCCACAGCTTGACGCACACTCCTCATGGGACAACATCTCCACAGACCACAGGGAGGGAGACCTTCCTCAGGTGGAACAGTCATGCCACGCAACCTCTGTTATCTTACCCGACACAACCTCTGTTATCTTACCCGACACAACCTCTGTTATCTTACCCGACACAACCTCTGCTATCTTACCCGACACAACCTCTGTTATGTTACCTGGCACAACCTGTTATCTTACCCGACACAACCTGTTATCTTACCCGACACAACCTGTAATCTTACCCGACACAACCTGTTATCTTACCCGACACAACCACTGTTATCTTACCCAGTAATTTGTTGTATAAACAAAGAGGAAGGGGTAAAGATAACAGGGTGAGGCATGCAAGGTGATGGAGAAGATCGTGAGAAAAAACCTGGTAACACATCTGGAGAGAAGGGACTTCGTGACAAATCGCCAACATGGATTCAGGGAGGGTAAATCTTGCCTTACAGGCTTGATAGAATTCTACGATCAGGTGACACAGATTAAGCAAGAAAGAGAGGGCTGGGCGGACTGCATTTTCTTGGATTGTCGGAAAGCCTTTGACACAGTACCGCATAAGAGGCTGGTACATAAGCTGGAGAGACAGGCAGGTGTAGCTGGTAAGGTGCTCCAGTGGATAAGGGAGTATCTAAGCAATAGGAAGCAGAGAGTTACGGTGAGGGGTGAGACCTCCGATTGGCGTGAAGTCACTAGTGGAGTCCCACAGGGCTCTGTACTCGGTCCTATCTTGTTTCTGATATATGTAAATGATCTCCCGGAGGGTATCGATTCATTTCTCTCAATGTTTGCGGACGATGCTAAAATTATGAGAAGGATTAAAACAGAAGAGGACTGTTTGAGGCTTCAAGAAGACCTAGACAAGCTGAAGGAATGGTCGAACAAATGGTTGTTAGAGTTTAACCCAACCAAATGTAATGTAATGAAGATAGGTGTAGGGAGCAGGAGGCCAGATACAAGGTATCATCTGGGAGAGGAAATTCTTCAGGAGTCAGAGAAGGAAAAAGACTTGGGGGTTGATATCACGCCAGACCTGTCTCCTGCAGCACATATCAAGCGGATAACATCAGCGGCATATGCCAGGCTGGCCAACATACGAACGGCATTCAGAAACTTGTGTAAAGAATCATTCAGAACTTTGTATACCACATATGTCAGGCCAATCCTGGAGTATGCAGCCCCAGCATGGAGTCCATATCTAGTCAAGGATAAGATTAAACTGGAAAAGGTTCAAAGGTTTGCCACCAGACAAGTACCCGAGCTGAGAGGTATGAGCTACGAGGAGAGACTACGGGAATTAAACCTCACTTCGCTGGAAGACAGAAGAGTTAGGGGGGACATGATCACCACATTCAAGATTCTGAAGGGGATTGATAGGGTAGATAAAGACAGTCTATTTAACACAAGGGGAACACGCACAAGGGGACACAGGTGGAAACTGAGTGCCCAAATGAGCCACAGAGATATTAGAAAGAACTTTTTTAGTGTCAGAGTGGTTGACAAATGGAATGCATTAGGGGGTGATGTGGTGGAGGCTCACTCCATACACAGTTTCAAGTGTAGATATGACAGAGCCCGATAGGCTCAGGAATCTGTACACCTGTTGATTGACGGTTGAGAGGCGGGACCAAAGAGCCAGAGCTCAACCCCCGCAAACACAACTAGGTGAGTACAGGTGTTGACCATGTTGCTCAGTGTTGCTCAGTGTTGCTCAGTGTTAGTCAGTGTTGCTCAGTGTTGCTCAGTGTTACTCAGTGTTGCTCAGTGTTACTCAGTGTTACTCAGTGTTGCTCAGTGTTGCTCAGTGTTAGTCAGTGTTGCTCAGTGTTACTCAGTGTTGCTCAGTGTTACTCAGTGTTACTCAGTGTTGCTCAGTGTTGCTCAGTGTTGCTCAGTGTTGCTCAGTGTTGCTCAGTGTTACTCAGTGTTGGTCAGTGTTGGTCAGTGTTGGTCAGTGTTGCTCAGTGTTGCTCAGTGTTGCTCAGTGTTGCTCAGTGTTGCTCAGTGTTACTCAGTGTTGGTCAGTGTTGCTCAGTGTTGGTCAGTGTTGCTCAGTGTTGCTCAGTGTTGCTCAGTGTTGCTCAGTGTTGCTCAGTGTTGCTCAGTGTTGCTCAGTGTTGCTCAGTGTTGCTCAGTGTTACTCAGTGTTGGTCAGTGTTGCTCAGTGTTGCTCAGTGTTACTCAGTGTTGGTCAGTGTTGGTCAGTGTTGGTCAGTGTTGCTCAGTGTTGCTCAGTGTTGGTCAGTGTTGCTCAGTGTTGCTCAGTGTTAGTCAGTGTTGCTCAGTGTTGCTCAGTGTTACTCAGTGTTGGTCAGTGTTGGTCAGTGTTGGTCAGTGTTGCTCAGTGTTGCTCAGTGTTGCTCAGTGTTGCTCAGTGTTGCTCAGTGTTACTCAGTGTTGGTCAGTGTTGCTCAGTGTTGGTCAGTGTTGCTCAGTGTTGCTCAGTGTTGCTCAGTGTTGCTCAGTGTTGCTCAGTGTTGCTCAGTGTTGCTCAGTGTTGCTCAGTGTTACTCAGTGTTGGTCAGTGTTGCTCAGTGTTGCTCAGTGTTACTCAGTGTTGGTCAGTGTTGGTCAGTGTTGGTCAGTGTTGCTCAGTGTTGCTCAGTGTTGGTCAGTGTTGCTCAGTGTTGGTCAGTGTTGCTCAGTGTTGGTCAGTGTTGCCTGCTCCTTCACCCGCAGTAACTGAGGCAACGCTCTCCCTCTACACCGCCATACTAGTCTATATTACTGAAGTTAATACTATTGAATGTAGTGGCTGGGTGAAGACAGCTGGTGGGTGAAGGCAGCTGGTGGGTGAAGGCAGCTGGTGGGTGAAGGCAGCTGGTGGGTGAAGACAGCTGGTGGGTGAAGGCAGCTGGTGGGTGAAGGCAGCTGGTGGGTGAAGACAGCTGGTGGGTGAAGGCAGCTGGTGGGTGAAGGCAGCTGGTAGGTGAAGGCAGCTGGTGGGTGAAGGCAGCTGGTGGGTGAAGGCAGCTGGTAGGTGAAGGCAGCTGGTGGGTGAAGACAGCTGGTGGGTGAAGGCAGCTGGTGGGTGAAGACAGCTGGTGGGTGAAGGCAGCTGGTGGGTGAAGGCAGCTGGTAGGTGAAGGCAGCTGGTGGGTGAAGACAGCTGATGGGTGAAGGCAGCTGGTGGGTGAAGACAGCTGGTGGGTGAAGACAGCTGGTGGGTGAAGGCAGCTGGTGGGTGAAGACAGCTGGTGGGTGAAGACAGCTGGTGGGTGAAGGCAGCTGGTGGGTGAAGACAGCTGGTGGGTGAAGGCAGCTGGTGGGTGAAGACAGCTGGTGGGTGAAGGCAGCTGGTGGGTGAAGGCAGCTGGTGGGTGAAGACAGCTGGTGGGTGAAGACAGCTGGTGGGTGAAGGCAGCTGGTGGGTGAAGACAGCTGGTGGGTGAAGGCAGCTGGTGGGTGAAGACAGCTGGTGGGTGAAGACAGCTGGTGGGTGAAGGCAGCTGGTGGGTGAAGACAGCTGGTGGGTGAAGGCAGCTGGTGGGTGAAGACAGCTGGTGGGTGAAGGCAGCTGGTGGGTGAAGGCAGCTGGTGGGTGAAGACAGCTGGTGGGTGAAGACAGCTGGTGGGTGAAGGCAGCTGGTGGGTGAAGACAGCTGGTGGGTGAAGACAGCTGGTGGGTGAAGGCAGCTGGTGGGTGAAGACAGCTGGTGGGTGAAGACAGCTGGTGGGTGAAGACAGCTGGTGGGTGAAGGCAGCTGGTGGGTGAAGGCTGCTGGTGGGTGAAGACAGCTGGTGGGTGAAGACAGCTGGTGGGTGAAGGCAGCTGGTGGGTGAAGACAGCTGGTGGGTGAAGGCAGCTGGTGGGTGAAGACAGCTGGTGGGTGAAGGCAGCTGGTGGGTGAAGGCAGCTGGTGGCTGAAGACAGCTGGTGGGTGAAGACAGCTGGTGGGTGAAGGCAGCTGGTGGGTGAAGACAGCTGGTGGGTGAAGACAGCTGGTGGGTGAAGGCAGCTGGTGGGTGAAGACAGCTGGTGGGTGAAGACAGCTGGTGGGTGAAGGCAGCTGGTGGGTGAAGACAGCTGGTGGGTGAAGACAGCTGGTGGGTGAAGGCAGCTGGTGGGTGAAGACAGCTGGTGGGTGAAGACAGCTGGTGGGTGAAGACAGCTGGTGGGTGAAGGCAGCTGGTGGGTGAAGACAGCTGGTGGGTGAAGACAGCTGGTGGGTGAAGGCAGCTGGTGGGTGAAGACAGCTGGTGGGTGAAGACAGCTGGTGGGTGAAGGCAGCTGGTGGGTGAAGACAGCTGGTGGGTGAAGACAGCTGGTGGGGTGAAGACAGCTGGTGGGTGAAGGCAGCTGGTGGGTGAAGACAGCTGGTGGGTGAAGACAGCTGGTGGTTGAAGACAGCTGGTGGGTGAAGGCAGCTGGTGGGTGAAGGCAGCTGGTGGGTGAAGACAGCTGGTGGGTGAAGGCAGCTGGTGGGTGAAGGCAGCTGGTGGGTGAAGACAGCTGGTGGGTGAAGACAGCTGGTGGGTGAAGGCAGCTGGTGGGTGAAGACAGCTGGTGGGTGAAGACAGCTGGTGGGTGAAGGCAGCTGGTGGGTGAAGACAGCTGGTGGGTGAAGACAGCTGGTGGGTGAAGGCAGCTGGTGGGTGAAGACAGCTGGTGGGTGAAGACAGCTGGTGGGTGAAGACAGCTGGTGGGTGAAGGCAGCTGGTGGGTGAAGGCAGCTGGTGGGTGAAGACAGCTGGTGGGTGAAGGCAGCTGGTGGGTGAAGACAGCTGGTGGGTGAAGACAGCTGGTGGGTGAAGGCAGCTGGTGGGTGAAGGCAGCTGGTGGGTGAAGGCAGCTGGTGGGTGAAGGCAGCTGGTGGGTGAAGACAGCTGGTGGGTGAAGACAGCTGGTGGGTGAAGGCAGCTGGTGGGTGAAGACAGCTGGTGGGTGAAGGCAGCTGGTGGGTGAAGGCAGCTGGTGGGTGAAGACAGCTGGTGGGTGAAGGCAGCTGGTGGGTGAAGGCAGCTGGTGGGTGAAGACAGCTGGTGGGTGAAGACAGCTGGTGGGTGAAGGCAGCTGGTGGGTGAAGGCAGCTGGTGGGTGAAGACAGCTGGTGGGTGAAGGCAGCTGGTGGGTGAAGGCAGCTGGTGGGTGAAGGCAGCTGGTGGGTGAAGACAGCTGGTGGGTGAAGACAGCTGGTGGGTGAAGGCAGCTGGTGGGTGAAGGCAGCTGGTGGGTGAAGACAGCTGGTGGGTGAAGACAGCTGGTGGGTGAAGACAGCTGGTGGGTGAAGGCAGCTGGTGGGTGAAGGCAGCTGGTGGGTGAAGACAGCTGGTGGGTGAAGACAGCTGGTGGGTGAAGACAGCTGGTGGGTGAAGGCAGCTGGTGGGTGAAGGCAGCTGGTGGGTGAAGACAGCTGGTGGGTGAAGACAGCTGGTGGGATAAAACAAAATATATAGTAATTGTGTGCTGGGATGTGGTGGGGTTTGTGTTGGTGAGAGAGGCAATATCACGCCAGTTCCGGTGGCTGATAGTGTATCCTGTTAGTGTGGTGACACTAACGTGCACACGCGCCCGCACACACACACACACACACACACACACACACACACACACACACACACACACACACACACACACACACACACACACACACACACACACACACACAGGGGGCCGGTGGCTGACTGGTCAGCACGCTGGACGCGTGATCCTGTGGTCCCGGGTTCGATTCCCGGCGCCGGCGAGAAACAATGGGCAGAGTTTCTTTCACCCTAATGCGCCTGTTACCTAGCAGTAAATAGGTACTTGGGAATAAGTCAGCTGTCACGGGCTGCTTCCTGGTGTGTGTGTGTGGTGTGGGAGGAAAAAAATAGTTGTAGTAGTTAGAACAGTTGATTGACAGTTGAGAGGCGGCCCGAAAGAGCAGAGCTCAACCCCTGCAAACACAACTAGGTAAATACAGGACTCGTAAATCTGTGGCCCGGGTTCGATTCCCGAACCAGGCTGAAACAAATGGGCAAAGTTTCTTTCATCCTTAATGCCCCTGTTACCTAGCAGTAAATAGGTACCTGGGAGTTAGACAGCTGTTACGGAGCTGCTTCCTGGTGTGTGTGTGTGTGTGTTTGGGGGGAGGGGGGGGATTATTAGTAGTTAGTTACAGTTGAGAGGCGGGCCGAAAGAGCGGAGCTCAACCCCCGCATGAACAACTAGGTGAATACACACACACACACCTGGCTAGAAAGAGGGGGGGGGGGCAGACTGCATATTTTTGGATTGCCAGAAAGCCTTTGATACAGTACCACACAAGAGGCTACTGAAAAAGCTGGAGATGCAGGCTGGAGTGAAAGGGAAGGTACTCCTTTGGATAAGGGAGTACCTAAGTAACAGAAGACAGCGAGTCAGTGTGAGGGGTGAGGCCTCAGATTGGCGAGGCGTCACCAGTGGAGTCCCGCAGGGTTCAGTCCTTGGACCTATACTGTTTCTGATATATGTAAATGATCTCCGAGAGGGTATAGACTCGTTTCTCTCAATGTTTGCCGATGATGCAAAAATTATGAGGAGGATTGGAACAGAAGATGATAGTAGGAGGCTACAAGATGATTTAGACAAACTGAGTGAATGGTCCAACAAATGGCTGTTGAAGTTCAACTTTGTAAATGCGAAGTAATGAAACTCGGCGGTGAAAACAGGAGGCCAGACACAGGATACAGAGTGACGTCGTCCGGGCGCCCTGCGTCCCGTACGACGCCGGGCCAGAGTGACGTCGTCCAGGCGCCCTGCGTCCCGTACGACGCCGGGCCAGAGTGACGTCGTCCAGGCGCCCTGCGTCCCGTACGACGCCGGGCCAGAGTGACGTCGTCCAGGCGCCCTGCGTCCCGTACGACGCCGGGCCAGAGTGACGTCGTCCAGGCGCCCTGCGTCCCGTACGACGCCGGGCCAGAGTGACGTCGTCCGGGCGCCCTGCGTCCCGTACGACGCCGGGCCAGAGTGACGTCGTCCGGGCGCCCCGCGTCCCGTACGACGCCGGGCCAGAGTGACGTCGTCGGGGCGCCCTGCGTCCCGTACGACGCCGGGCCAGAGTGACGTCGTCCGGGCGCCCTGCGTCCCGTACGACGCCGGGCCAGAATAACGTCGTCCTGGCGCCCTGCGTCCCGTACGACGCCGGGCCGGAGTGACGTCGTCCTATATGCCAAGCAATCTTCTTTTTTTCTTTAGGAATTCTCAATTATGTTTATTATGGACTTAAACAGAAAGGTGCGGAATGAATATATTTTTGTCCGACCTTTCTTGCTGGCTACAAGTATATTTTAATTTCTTTGATTTTTTATTGAGGCGTGTTTATTCTCCTCACTGTGAGCCATAAAATTACGCAAACTCTTATTTTAGTAAACATTTGTACAATTTTAGTCAATAAAATCTATGATAATAATAATAATAATAACCTGATAATATATATATATATATATATATATATATATATATATATATATATATATATATATATATATATATATATATATATATATATATATATGGCACAACTCTCCTAAACACGAGAGTTAAGTATACAACTTTAGAACACTTTCCCACCAGGAGACTCGAACCCTAGCCAGCACAGAAGCCTTCCAGCAACTGTGCGTACCTGTTATGCCAGTTGCTGGAAGGCTTCTGTGCTGGCTAGGGTTCGAGTCTCCTGGTGGGAAAGTGTTCTAAAGTTGTGTATATATATATATATATATATATATATATATATATATATATATATATATATATATATATATATATATGTCGTACCTAGTAGCCAGAACGCACTTCTCAGCCTACTATGCAAGGCCCGATTTGCCTAATAAGCCAAGTTTTCCTGAATAATATATTTTCTCTAATTTTTTTCTTATGAAATGATAAAGCTACCCATTTCATTATGTATGAGGTCAATTTTTTTTATTGGAATAAAAATTAACGTAGATATATGACCGAACCTAACCAACCCTACCTAACCTAACCTAACCTAACCCATCTTTATAGGTTAGGTTAGGTTAGGTAGCCGAAAAAGTTAGGTTAGGTTAGGTTAGGTAGGTTAGGTAGTCGAAAAACAATTAATTCATGAAAACTTGGCTTATTAGGCAAATCGGGCCTTGCATAGTAGGTTGAGAAGTGTGTTCTGGCTACTAGGTACGACATATATATATATATATATATATATATATATATATATATATATATATATATATATATATATATATATATATATATATATATATATATAATATATAATATATAATGTATGTATGTTTGTGTGTGGGCGTACCGTGTGTGACCAGTAACTCTCCCTCAGGCGTCTGGTGGACCGGGTGGAAGCCATGAAGAACCGCATCCAAGGGAACGGCAACAACAACTGTATCCTGTGTGGCGAGGGCCTCTCTCTGCTGAGGACCTCCACCCTCGTCTGTGTTGACTGTAGCAAGGTGGGTCACTCTCCCTCACTCTACCACACTCTCCCTCACTCTACCTCCCTTCCCCACACACTCCCTCCTTCACTCTCAACCTCTCCAACACTCCCTCTTCACTGTATCTTATCAGTGTTCATAACAAATAATAGCTTTACCTGCATCCATATTTTCTTCACCTTTTGTTTCGTTCAAGCATATCCGGGCTTGTGTGTTTGTGTAGTAAGTGGTCCTTAGTGTCCCCTCACCTGATGCACCTGGTGTAGTAAGTGGTCCCTAGTGTCCCCTCACCTGGTGCACCTGGTGTAGTAAGTGGTCCCTAGTGTCCCCTCACCTGATGCACCTGGTGTAGTAAGTGGTCCCTAGTGTCCCCTCACCTGGTGTAGTAAGTGGTCCTTAGTGTCCCCTCACCTGATGCACCTGGTGTAGTAAGTGGTCCTTAGTGTCCCCTCACCTGATGCACCTGGTGTAGTAAGAGGTCCTTAGTGTCCCCTCACCTGGTGCACCTGGTGTAGTAAGTGGTCCTTAGTGTCCCCTCACCTGGTGTAGTAAGTGGTCCTTAGTGTCCCCTCACCTGATGCACCTGGTGTAGTAAGTGGTCCTTAGTGTCCCCTCACCTGGTGTAGTAAGTGGTCCTTAGTGTCCCCTCACCTGGTGCACCTGGTGTAGTAAGTGGTCCTTAGTGTCCCCTCACCTGGTGTAGTAAGTGGTCCTTAGTGTCCCCTCACCTGATGCACCTGGTGTAGTAAGTGGTCCTTAGTGTCCCCTTACCTGATGCACCTGGTGTAGTAAGTGGTCCTTAGTGTCACCTCACCTGGTGCACCTGGTGTAGTAAGTGGTCCTTAGTGTCCCCTCACCTGATGCACCTGGTGTAGTAAGTGGTCCTTAGTGTCCCCTCACCTGGTGTAGTAAGTGGTCCCTAGTGTCCCCTCACCTGATGCACCTGGTGTAGTAAGTGGTCCTTAGTGTCCCCTCACCTGGTGCACCTGGTGTAGTAAGTGGTCCTTAGTGTCCCCTCACCTGGTGCACCTGGTGTAGTAAGTGGTCCCTAGTGTCCCCTCACCTGATGCACCTGGTGTAGTAAGTGGTCCTTAGTGTCCCCTCACCTGGTGCACCTGGTGTAGTAAGTGGTCCTTAGTGTCCCCTCACCTGATGCACCTGGTGTGTCGGCGTCCTCTCCCTTACTTCCTATCCTCATCACATACCGGATGTGCCCCAATTTTAGCTGTTCTTTCTAGAACCTTCCCTCTTTTGCCTAAGGCTTACAGTTACCGTCGTGAGGGGCAGGGGAAGGTTGGGCTGAGCGAGGTCTTCCCGGGGCTCCTCTTACTTCCCTCAGCTGCCCCTCTTACTTCCCTCAGCTGCCGCTCCTCTTACACACTTGGCTCACATTAATGATCACTTATTTAGCTTTATGATTGGCTTCAATGGTTTATTTTATGGTGTTGGTGACCTCCTTAATAACCCAGCCGGCCTCGGGTCAGTGCCGCAGCCGGCCTCGGGTCAGTGCCGCAGCCGGCCTCGGGTCAGTGCCGCAGCCGGCCTCGGGTCAGTGCCGCAGCCGGCCTCGGGTCAGTGCCGCAGCCGGCCTCGGGTCAGTGCCGCAGCCGGCCTCGGGTCAGTGCCGCAGCCGGCCTCGGGTCAGTGCCACAGCCGGCCTCGGGTCAGTGCCGCAGCCGGCCTCGGGTCAGTGGCGCAGCCGGCCTCGGGTCAGTGCCGCAGCCGGCCTCGGGTCAGTGCCGCAGCCGGCCTCGGGTCAGTGCCGCAGCCGGCCTCGGGTCAGTGCCGCAGCCGGCCTCGGGTCAGTGCCGCAGCCGGCCTCGGGTCAGTGCCGCAGCCGGCCTCGGGTCAGTGCCGCAGCCGGCCTCAGGTCAGTGCCGCAGCCGGCCTCGGGTCAGTGCCGCAGCCGGCCTCGGGTCAGTGCCGCAGCCGGCCTCGGGTCAGTGCCGCAGCCGGCCTCAGGTCAGTGCCGCAGCCGGCCTCGGGTCAGTGCCGCAGCCGGCCTCGGGTCAGTGCCGCAGCCGGCCTCAGGTCAGTGCCGCAGCCGGCCTCGGGTCAGTGCCGCAGCCGGCCTCGGGTCAGTGCCGCAGCCGGCCTCAGGTCAGTGCCGCAGCCGGCCTCGGGTCAGTGCCGCAGCCGGCCTCAGGTCAGTGCCGCAACCGGCCTCGGGTCAGTGCCGCAGCCGGCCTCGGGTCAGTGCCGCAACCGGCCTCGGGTCAGTGCCGCAGCCGGCCTCGGGTCAGTGCCGCAGCCGGCTCCACTGGTCTCCTCACATTTGACCTGTAATGAATTCTTCCAAGAACATAATTGCTAACGTTGTTTCTGAAACTGTTTTGTCATTGTGTGTTCCTGTCATAGCCCCCGTGGAGGCTGTCTGTCATAGCCCCCCGTGGAGGCTGCCTGTCATAGCCCCCCGTGGAGGCTGCCTGTCATAGCCCCCCGTGGAGGCTGCCTGTCATAGCCCCCCGTGGAGGCTGCCTGTCATAGTCCCCCGTGGAGGCTGCCTGTCATAGCCCCCCGTGGAGGCTGCCTGTCATAGCCCCCGTGGAGGCTACCTGTCATAGTCCCCCGTGGAGGCTGCCTGTCATAGTCCCCCGTGGAGGCTGCCTGTCATAGCCCCCGTGGAGGCTGCCTGTCATAGCCCCCCGTGGAGGCTGCCTGTCATAGTCCCCCGTGGAGGCTGCCTGTCATAGTCCCCCCGTGGAGGCTGCCTGTCATATCCCCCCGTGGAGGCTGCCTGTCATAGCCCCCCGTGGAGGCTGCCTGTCATAGTTTCCCGTGGAGGCTGCCTGTCATAGCCCCCCGTGGAGGCTGCCTGTCATAGTCCCCCGTGGAGGCTGCCTGTCATAGCCCCCCGTGGAGGCTGCCTGTCATAGTCCCCCGTGGAGGCTGCCTGTCATAGTCCCCCCGTGGAGGCTGCCTGTCATAGCCCCCCGTGGAGGCTGCCTGTCATAGCCCCCCGTGGAGGCTGCCTGTCATAGTCCCCCGTGGAGGCTGCCTGTCATTGCCCCCCGTGGAGGCTGCCTGTCATAGCCCCCCGTGGAGGCTGCCTGTCATAGTCCCCCGTGGAGGCTGCCTGTCATAGCCCCCCGTGGAGGCTACCTGTCATAGTCCCCCGTGGAGGCTGCCTGTCATTGCCCCCGTGGAGGCTGCCTGTCATAGTCTCTCGTGGAGGCTGCCTGTCATAGTCCCCCGTGGAGGCTGCCTGTCATAGCCCCCCGTGGAGGCTGCCTGTCATTGCCCCCCGTGGAGGCTGCCTGTCATAGTCCCCCGTGGAGGCTGCCTGTCATAGTCCCCCGTGGAGGCTGCCTGTCATAGTCCCCCGTGGAGGCTGCCTGTCATAGTCCCGCGTGGAGGCTGCCTGTCATAGCCCCCCGTGGAGGCTACCTGTCATAGTCCCCCGTGGAGGCTGCCTGTCATAGCCCCCCGTGGAGGCTGCCTGTCATAGTCCCCCGTGGAGGCTACCTGTCATAGCCCCCCGTGGAGGCTACCTGTCATAGTCCCCCGTGGAGGCTGCCTGTCATAGTCCCCCGTGGAGGCTGCCTGTCATAGTCCCCCGTGGAGGCTGCCTGTCATAGCCCCCGTGGAGGCTGCCTGTCATTAGCCCCCGTGGAGGCTGCCTGTCATAGTCCCCCGTGGAGGCTGCCTGTCATAGCCCCCGTGGAGGCTGCCTGTCATAGCCCCCGTGGAGGCTGCCTGTCATAGTCCCCCGTGGAGGCTGCCTGTCATAGTCCCCCGTGGAGGCTGCCTGTCATAGTCCCCCGTGGAGGCTGCCTGTCATAGCCCCCGTGGAGGCTGCCTGGCATAGCCCCCGTGGAGGCTGCCTGTCATTAGCCCCCGTGGAGGCTGCCTTGTCATAGCCCCCCGTGGAGGCTGCCTGTCATAGTCCCCCGTGGAGGCTGCCTGTCATAGCCCCCGTGGAGGCTGCCTGTCATTAGCCCCCGTGGAGGCTGCCTGTCATAGTCCCCCGTGGAGGCTGCCTGTCATAGTCCCCCGTGGAGGCTGCCTGTCATAGCCCCCCGTGGAGGCTGCCTGTCATAGTCCCCCGTGGAGGCTGCCTGTCATAGCCCCCCGTGGAGGCTGCCTGTCATAGTCCCCCGTGGAGGCTGCCTGTCATAGCCCCCCGTGGAGGCTGCCTGTCATAGCCCCCCGTGGAGGCTACAATTAAGTCATAGCCCCCCGTGGAGGCTGCCTGTCATAGCCCCCCGTGGAGGCTGCCTGTCATAGTCCCCCGTGGAGGCTGCCTGTCATAGTCCCCCGTGGAGGCTGCCTGTCATAGTCCCCCGTGGAGGCTGCCTGTCATAGCCCCCCGTGGAGGCTACCTGTCATAGCCCCCCGTGGAGGCTACCTGTCATAGTCCCCCGTGGAGGCTGCCTGTCATAGTCCCCCGTGGAGGCTACCTGTCATAGCCCCCCGTGGAGGCTACCTGTCATAGTCCCCCGTGGAGGCTGCCTGTCATAGTCCCCCGTGGAGGCTGCCTGTCATAGCCCCCGTGGAGGCTGCCTGTCATAGCCCCCGTGGAGGCACTGGGTCAGCAGGTGGCAGCGTCCTGGGTGACCCCAGCGTCCTGGGTGACCCCAGCCTCCTGGGTGACCCCAGCGTCCTGGGTGACCCCAGCGTCCTGGGTGACCCCAGCGTCCTGGGTGACCCCAGCGTCCTGGGTGACCCCAGCGTCCTGGGTGACCCCAGCGTCCTGGGTGACCCCAGCGTCCTGGGTGACCCCAGCGTCCTGGGTGACCCCAGCGTCCTGGGTGACCCCAGCGTCCTGGGTGACCCCAGCGTCCCGGGTGACCCCAGCGTCCTGGGTGACCCCAGCGTCCTGGGTGACCCCAGCGTCCTGGGTGACCCCCAGAGGCGCGCCTTAACCCGTGGAGCGCGTCTGGTGACCCCATAACACTGGTTCAGTACCCGCGCTGCTCAACATATTCTCTCTAAGATACGTCACGTTACTGTGATGTCACTGTGCTTGTAACAGTTGTTATCTAGCATCTAGCAGTGACTCAAGCCCCTTCTCATTTGTGTTGCTTTTGTTTTTAAAACTATGAAGAGGAAACCTCGACTATTTGGCCGTCTAGTTCGTTCTAGTTGCTACTTGCCTTTACCAAGACGTTTCTTCAGGTCTTGGTGGCTCAGCTTCGTGTCTGCCTTCAGGGGCTAGATTCACGAAGAAGTTACGCCATCACTTACGAACCTGTACATCTTTTCTCAATCTTTGGCGGCTTTGTTTACAATTATTAAACAGTTAATGAGCTCCGAAGCACCAGGAGGCTGTTTATAACAATAACAACAGTTGATTGGCAAGTTTTCATGCTTATAAACTGTTTAATAAATGTAACCAAAGCCGTCAAAGACTGAGGAAAGATGTACACGTTCGTAAGTACTTGCATAACTGCTTTGTGAATCTGGCCCCAGGTTCGTAGCCTCTACTTAGCTTGCTGCTTACGTTCACCCATACTGTCTCTTTTCTGTTTCACTATTACCCAGAGTATTTGGTGTTGAATGTCATTCAACACCATGACATTCAACACCAAATAACGGGTACATGTCACAATAGTACATGTCACGGGATGAGTCACAATAACGGGGCTGAAGACGTGATCACCACACCCCACACCTGAAGATGGAGCAGCGACCACGTTTCGGGCCGTTCTGGACCGAAACGTGGTCCAGGATGCTGGACCGTCATCAGGTCCACACAACTTGATAATGGTCCACGACGGACCGAAACGTGGTCACTTTTCCACCCACAAAGTTGTGGTTTGGTCATCGTTTAGTTCATGTTCCTCTTCCTTCTGTCTCTCCTTGTAGCTCAGTTGTATCTATTCTGGGGTAAGTCGTGTAACAAACATGTAATACATTCAATGTATTATAGAATGTAATACATTCTCTATATTAGTTTTACACTTTTTGTAGTGGGGGTTATCTTGAGGTTATCTTGAGATGATTTCGGGGCTTTAGTGTCCCCGCGGCCCGGTCCTCGACCAGACCTCCACCCCCAGGAAGCAGCCCGTGACAGCTGACTAACACCCAGGTACCTATTTTACTGCTAGGTAACAGGGACATAGGGTGAAAGAAACTCTGCCCATTGTTTCTCGCCGGCGCCCGGGATCGAACCCGGGACCACAGGGGTTGAGACTAGTGCAGCGTACTCCAGCACTGGTCGGTTATGTACCATACACAGTAGGGTTGTACTCCAGCACTGGTCGGTTATGTACCATACACAGCAGGGTTGTACTCCAGCACTGGTCGGTTATGTACCATACACAGCAGGGTTGTACTCCAGCACTGGTCGGTTATGTACCATACACAGCAGGGTTGTACTCCAGCACTGGTCGGTTATGTACCATACACAGCAGGGTTGTACTCCAGCACTGGTCGGTTATGTACCATACACAGCAGGGTTGTACTCCAGCACTGGTCGGTTATGTACCATACACAGCAGGGTTGTACTCCAGCACTGGTCGGTTATGTACCATACACAGCAGGGTTGTACTCCAGCACTGGTCGGTTATGTACCATACACAGCAGGGTTGTACTCCAGCACTGGTCGGTTATGTACCATACACAGCAGGGTTGTACTCCAGCACTGGTCGGTTATGTACCATACACAGCAGGGTTGTACTCCAGCACTGGTCGGTTATGTACCATACACAGCAGGGTTGTTGCCTCACAATCTGGGTTTCTCTAATGTGGAACAGTTCAGTGCCACCCTGGTAGATACCTGGTTACCTGGTTGATGGGGTTCTGGGAGTTCTTTTACTCCCCAAGCCCGGCCCGAGGCCAGGCTCGACTTGTGAGAGTTTGGTCCACCAGGCTGTTGGTCCACCAGACCACCTCTACTATGGTGGTCTGACCCCTCGTTCCACCATGGAAATACCAAACCTTTCTAAACAAAATCACATTAATTTAACATATATATGAATGAGAAAATCATCTGGAGCTCTGAGCTGACTCGAACAGGTGACCAACATACTCACAGCCGCTCGCCAGCCACTTGGCCTGGACGGTAGAGCGACGGTAGAGCTTCATGCAGATCGGCGTTCAATCCCCGACCGTCCAAGTGGTTAGGCGCCATTCCTTTCCCCTGTCCCATCCCAAATTCTTATCCTGACCCCTTCCCAGTGTTAGATAGTCCTAATGGCTTTTAGCATTCCCATGATAATTCCCTCCCTTCTCTCTCAGCCGCTCACCATACCACCGTACCACCCTGACTTGCTAAAGTTATACATCCGGGATTCCACTGAAAGCTCTTGAAGTCTGTGAATGAATGAGCAACTTTACTGGCATCCGAGTGCTTGGAGGTTATACGTAATAACTTGGACTGGCTTCAGTAGAAGTCTCCAGAAGTTTCAGTGAAATCCCGATTGTATAAGATTTACCAGTTGGATTTCTCGCCAATAGGTTTGTTAGGCATGACTTCCCTCCTCTGAGCCCGGGTTGATGCTTCCTTGTGAAGTTTATCCTCTCTAGGTGTTTGTTCCTTATTTCCCTTATTCTTCTCTCTACGATTTTGCATGGTATGCAGGTTAGGGACGCTGGTCTATAGTTGAGAGTCGTGTCTGCTCCCTTCTGGCATATTGGAATACCGCGTGTCGTCTTCCGGCTGCTGGCCACATACTTTGGCTTCCGTTGATGCGTCGGAGAGGCAGGACTCCTGCAGTTATTTTGTCGCGCCATAGAGACCGAGGCAGGTCACACAGCCTTCATTTTGACGAGTCTCAGAAGATGGTCTCGTAATTCTTCCTTTCACTGCTATTGTACTCGGCTCACTCTCTGGAGAAGTCATCCAGCCCGCGACGGGTAGGTGTTCCGGCCTGTGTGTGTGTGTGTGTGCTTCCCTAGTGGTGTCTGCAGGGAGAGCTCCAGCTCTGGGCCCCCCGTCTAGTAGCTACTGTATCTGGTGTGTTTATAAATTTTTTTTGGTTCTGGCAGAACTATCTTTGGAAGCAGTACAGGTTCTCCCACCGCCTGTGGTTCTCTCCCTCGCTCCTTCTCTTACCCACTCTCAGTTCTCAGAAATTCTCAGAATTCCTTTCAAATTTGTTGATATGTTAATAAAGTCTCCCGTAATAGCTGCGTGTATGGTGATAATGTCTACCATTGTTATTTTGTATGTGGTGAGCATATTTCTCCTGACTCTTCTCCCTTCTGTTGGGAAATGTAATTCCTGTGGTGTTTGTAACTCGCCTCTCTCAGCTGCTGGGGCGGGTCTGGGGCCGCACCTCCCCACTTTTGCCAGCTTCTCTTTATGACTAACGGGTATAGAAAGGCACGCCGGCGCTGCATACTTTAGTAATACTTTGACGTATGTTGCATGCAACGTTCTTAATATCCGTCATGTTTGCTCTTTTAAGCGAAGTTCTTATGCTGACCAACCTTGCATATGGTGCTGATGACATCCGCACGATGTAGGCTACGGAGAGAGAGAGAGAGAGAGAGAGAGAGAGAGACATACAGAGACAGAGAGACAGAGAAAGAGATATGTTGGATATCAACCTTCGGATAATGTTCTCTATTTCCAGGAGGGTTTCATCTCCAATTTGGTTCCTAGCCTCCTGTTCTCAGCAGCCAGTTCCGGCACTTAGCACTTGCTTGAGTTGACGTCTATAAACCACTCACCAGCAGTGATTAAGTGTGCAGGGCACCGCGAGCCGCTCCTAGCTGAACAGTCTTCACTTCACCAGCTTATACATGCACCATACTCAGGGCACCATACTCAGGGCACCATACTCAGGGCACCATACTCAGGGCACCATACTCAGGACACCATACTCAGGGCACCATACTCAGGGCACCATACTCAGGGCACCATACTCAGGGCACCATACTCAGGGCACCATACTCAGGACACCATACTCAGGGCACCATACTCAGGGCACCATACTCAGGGCACCATACTCAGGGCACCATACTCAGGGCACCATACTCAGGACACCATACTCAGGGCACCATACTCAGGGCACCATACTCAGGGCACCATACTCAGGGCACTATACTCAGGGCACCATACTCAGGGCACCATACTCAGGGCACCATACTCAGGGCACCATACTCAGGGCACCATATTCAGGGCACCATACTCAGGGCACCATGCTCAGGGCACCATACTCAGGACACCATGCTCAGGGCACCATGCTCAGGGCACCATACTCAGGGCACTATACTCAGGGCACCATACTCAGGGCACCATACTCAGGGCACCATACTCAGGGCACTATACTCAGGGCACCATACTCAGGGCACCATATTCAGGGCACCATACTCAGGGCACCATGCTCAGGGCACCATACTCAGGACACCATGCTCAGGGCACCATGCTCAGGACACCATGCTCAGGGCTCCATACTAGGGACACCATGCTCAGGGCACCATACTCAGGGCACCATACTCAGGATACCATGCTCAGGGCACCATACTCAGGGCACCATACTAGGGGCACCATGCTCAGGGCACCATACTCAGGGCACCATGCTCAGGGCACCATACTCAGGACACCATGCTCAGGGCACCATACTCAGGACACCATGCTAAGGACACCATGCTCAGGGCACCATACTCAGGGCACCATACTCAGGGCACCATACTCAGGGCACCATGCTCAGGACACCATACTCAGGGCACCATACTCAGGGCACCATGCTCAGGACACCATGCTCAGGGCACCATACTCAGGACACCATGCTCAGGGCACCATACTCAGGGCACCATACTCAGGGCACCATGCTCAGGACACCATGCTCAGGGCACCATGCTCAGGGCACCATGCTCAGGGCACCATACTCAGGGCACCATACTCAGGGCACCATATTCAGGGCACCATACTCAGGGCACCATGCTCAGGGCACCATACTCAGGGCACCATACTCAGGGCACCATGCTCAGGACACCATGCTCAGGGCACCATACTCAGGACACCATGCTCAGGGCACCATACTCAGGGCACCATACTCAGGGCACCATGCTCAGGACACCATGCTCAGGGCACCATGCTCAGGGCACCATGCTCAGGGCACCATACTCAGGGCACCATACTCAGGGCACCATATTCAGGGCACCATACTCAGGGCACCATGCTCAGGGCACCATACTCAGGGCACCATACTCAGGGCACCATATTCAGGGCACCATGCTCAGGGCACCATACTCAGGACACCATGCTCAGGGCACCATACTCAGGGCACCATACTCAGGGCACCATGCTCAGGACACCATGCTCAGGGCACCATACTCAGGGCACCATACTCAGGGCACCATACTCAGGACACCATGCTCAGGGCACCATACTCAGGGCACCATACTCAGGGCACCATGCTCAGGGCACCATACTCAGGGCACCATATTCAGGGCACCATACTCAGGGCACCATGCTCAGGGCACCATACTCAGGGCACCATATTCAGGGCACCATGCTCAGGGCACCATATTCAGGGCACCATGCTCAGGGCACCATACTCAGGACACCATGCTCAGGGCACCATACTCAGGGCACCATACTCAGGACACCATACTCAGGGCACCATGCTCAGGGCACCATGCTCAGGACACCATGCTCAGGGCACCATACTCAGGGCACCATACTCAGGATACCATGCTCAGGGCACCATACTCAGGGCACCATACTAGGGGGCACCATGCTCAGGGCACCATACTCAGGGCACCATGCTCAGGGCACCATACTCAGGACACCATGCTCAGGGCACCATACTCAGGGCACCATACTCAGGGCACCATGCTCAGGACACCATGCTCAGGGCACTATACTCAGGACACCATGCTCGGGACACCATACTCAGGGCACCATACTCAGGACACCATACTCAGGGCACCATGCTCAGGGCACCATACTCAGGGCACCATACTCAGGGCACCATGCTCAGGACACCATGCTCAGGGCACCATACTCAGGACACCATGCTCAGGGCACCATACTCAGGGCACCATACTCAGGGCACCATGCTCAGGACACCATGCTCAGGGCACCATGCTCAGGGCACCATGCTCAGGGCACCATGCTCAGGGCACCATACTCAGGGCACCATACTCAGGGCACCATATTCAGGGCACCATACTCAGGGCACCATGCTCAGGGCACCATGCTCAGGGCACCATACTCAGGGCACCATATTCAGGGCACCATGCTCAGGGCACCATACTCAGGACACCATGCTCAGGGCACCATACTCAGGGCACCATACTCAGGGCACCATGCTCAGGACACCATGCTCAGGGCACCATACTCAGGGCACCATACTCAGGGCACCATACTCAGGACACCATACTCAGGGCACCATACTCAGGGCACCATACTCAGGGCACCATATTCAGGGCACCATACTCAGGGCACCATGCTCAGGGCACCATACTCAGGGCACCATATTCAGGGCACCATGCTCAGGGCACCATACTCAGGACACCATGCTCAGGGCACCATACTCAGGACACCATACTCAGGGCACCATGCTCAGGGCACCATGCTCAGGACACCATGCTCAGGGCACCATGCTCAGGACACCATGCTCAGGGCTCCATACTAGGGACACCATGCTCAGGGCACCATACTCAGGGCACCATACTCAGGGCACCATGCTCAGGACACCATGCTCAGGGCTCCATACTAGGGACACCATGCTCAGGGCACCATACTCAGGGCACCATACTCACGGCACTATACTCAGGGGCACCATACTCAGGGCACCATACTCAGGGCATGGTGCCCTGAGTATGGTGCCCATGTATAACAGAGGAGGGGTGTACATGAGGCGGTAAATACTAGGGGGTGTACATAGTTACATAGAGTACTATGGTACACATAGTTACATAGAGTACTATGGTACACATAGTTACATAGAGTACTATGATACACATAGTTACATAGAGTACTATGGTACACATAGTTACATAGAGTACTATGGTACACATAGTTACATAGAGTACTGTGGTACACATAGTTACATAGTGTACTATGATACACATAGTTACATAGAGTACTATGGTACACATAGTTACATAGAGTACTATGGTACACATAGTTACATAGAGTACTGTGGTACACATAGTTACATAGTGTACTATGATACACATAGTTACATAGAGTACTATGGTACACATAGTTACATAGAGTACTATGGTACACATAGTTACATAGAGTACTGTGGTACACATAGTTACATAGAGTACTATGGTACACATAGTTACATAGAGTACTATGGTACACATAGTTACATAGAGTACTATGATACACATAGTTACATAGAGTACTATGGTACACATAGTTACATAGAGTACTATGGTACACATAGTTACATAGAGTACTGTGGTACACATAGTTACATAGAGTACTATGGTACACATAGTTACATAGAGTTCTATGGTACACATAGTTACATAGAGTACTATGGTACACATAGTTACATAGAGTACTATGGTACACACAGTTACATAGTGTACTATGGTACACATAGTTACATAGAGTACTATGGTACACATAGTTACATAGAGTACTATGGTACACATAGTTACATAGAGTACTATGATACACATAGGTACATAGAGTACTATGGTACACATAGTTACATAGAGTACTATGGTACACATAGTTACATAGAGTACTATGGTACACATAGTTACATAGAGTACTATGGTACACATAGTTACATAGAGTACTATGGTACACATAGTTACATAGAGTACTATGGTACACATAGTTACATAGAGTACTATGGTACACATAGTTACATAGAGTACTATGGTACACATAGAGGATGGGTTGTGTTGCACATATATCTACACTAACTATCTTTACTGTCAACCCGTATTACTGTGACTCCCACACATTTTTCACAGTCAAATTTCGGAATTTCAGAACTGTTGAGGTAGCCTCTGTGTGTGGCAGGTCTGCCACTGTAATCCAGCCTCTGTGTGTGGCAGGTCTGCCACTGTAATCCAGCCTCTGTGTGTGGCAGGTCTGCCACTGTAATCCAGCCTCTGTGTGTGGCAGGTCTGCCACTGTAATCCAGCCTCTGTGTGTGGCAGGTCTGCCACTGTAATCCAGCCTCTGTGTGTGGCAGGTCTGCCACTGTAATCCAGCCTCTGAACCCTACAGTGTCACCATTGACCTCCATCAGGGCACCATACTGGACCAACCTCGTCCAGTATAAACTAATCGACTATCTAACACGTAATATAGCACAGCTTGAAGCGGGGTTGTATCTTCTTCCGAATTATTTTCCGCCCTGTTTTTACAAACATGGCGGATCAGCAATATTTTCCAATTCGTGTGAAAATTTGGAAATATTGCAGATCAACACGGTTATCTTGAGGTTATCTTGAGATGATTTCGGGGCTTTAGTGTCCCCGCGGCCCGGTCCTCGACCAGGCCTCCACCCCCAGGAAGCAGCCCGTGACAGCTGACTAACACCCAGGTACCTATTTTACTGCTAGGTAACAGGGGCATAGGGTGAAAGAAACTCTGCCCATTGTTTCTCGCCGGCGCCTGGGATCGAACCTGGGACCACAGGATCACAAGTCCAGCGTGCTGTTCGCTCGGCCGACCGGCTCCCTTGCTCGGCCGACCGGCTCCCTTGCTCGGCCGACCGGCTCCCTTGCTCGGCCGACCGGCTCCCTTGGTTGGTTGACCAAGCAGCCAAACCAAAACTCATTAAGCTTGAAAGTCCCTCCAAAAAATACTGCGCCGATTTCTATACAAGTTTTATTTGGAGGCTGTGGAGCCTTGGTGATGGGTGCACCGCTCTCTCTCACCCCAGACTGTGGAGGGTGAGCACCGTCGTGTGCAGCCATGGTAGGTATTGTGTGGTGACCTGTGGTCACTGGTGGGGACTTGAGGCTGGGAGCATACACAACCCTCACATGTGTAGCCACGTGTGTGAGACACCGTGTGTGAGACACCATGTGTAGCCACATGTGTGAGACACCATGTGTGGCCACGTGTGTGAGACACCATGTGTGGCCACGTGTGTGAGACACCTTGTGTAGCCACGTGTGTGAGACACCTTATGTAGCCACATGTGTGAGACACCGTGTGTGAGACACCATGTGTAGCCACGTGTGTGAGACACCGTGTGTGAGACACCATGTGTAGCCACGTGTGTGAGACACCGTGTGTGAGACACCATGTGTAGCCACCTGTGTGAGACACCATGTGTAGCCACATGTGTGATAAGAGTCCTGAGCCTCTGCATCGCTCCGCACCAAACACATAGATGGAAATATATAATTAATCCAAAAATGACCCAAGCAATCCCAGCTAATCCCCGCTGCTCATTCTCAACCCTTCTTAACACGGGAAGCACACACACCCGTAGTTCCAACCATCCTCCACAACTGGCGGCACAACTGGCGGCCCAACTGGCGGCCCAACTGGCGGCCCAACTGGCGGCCCAACTGGCGGCCCAACTGGCGGCCCAACTGGCGGCCCAACTGGCGGCCCAACTGGCGGCCCAACTGGCGGCCCAACTGGCGGCCCAACTGGCGGCCCAACTGGCGGCACAACCAGTTGGGCCGGCAGTTGCCACTATACTGCCCCAACATTTGAACGCAGCACGCAGACACCCGCCCCCAAGCCTCCTTAAACACACCATGGCAACCTTCGCCTCCACGATAGACAAACTCTCCCCCATACAACTGCAATTTACATAGATGAACTGCTCATACCAAACAATAATGAACCGTGTATGAGTAACGCTGTGTGGCTCCCTCGTTACCAGCAGGGATGGAGACCACCGTTACCTCAGTACACAGTAGGGGGCCTCGTAGGGGCCTCGTAGCCTAGTGGATAGCGCGCAGGATTCGTAATTCTGTGGCGCGGGTTCGATTCCCGCACGAGGCAGAAACAAATGGGCAAAGTTTCTTTCACCCTGAATGCTCCTGTTACCTAGCAGTAAATAGGTACCTGGGAGTTAGTCAGCTGTCATGGGCTGCTTCCTGGGGTGGGTGTGTGTGTGGTGTGGAAAAAAAAAATAGTAAACAGTTGATTGACAGTTGAGAGGCGGGCCGAAAGAGCAAAGCTCAACCCCCGTAAAAACACAACTAGTAAACACACAGCTCCACGGTAGGCTCACTACCAAGCACCAACAGTAATGACCACAGTTGAGAAATTCGTAGTTCGCTGCGACTCCAAAAATACACTGGGAACCATCAAGTCAGAAGGATCCCAACTGGGAGCGCGATGGTGGGAACCCAGTTTACATGTCCAGTAATGGGCGCCTCAAGTTGCTCTACCGCAGTTGTTCCTCATTCTTGGGGGCTTTTTGCGCGCGTGAAATGTGTTTGTCTGCGCTGCTGTGTGTTTGCTTGGTGTTGTTGCCTCGGAACTTGTGGCTGGTTGAGCGTGTGCAGTATACAAGCACACGTCGCCAACACTCAGGGTTGAGCGTGTGCAGTATACAAGCACACGTCGCCAACACTCAGGGTTGAGCGTGTGCCGTATACAAGCACACGTCGCCAACACTCAGGGTTGAGCGTGTGCAGTATACAAGCACACGTCGCCAACACTCAGGGTTGAGCGTGTGCAGTATACAAGCACACGTCGCCAACACTCAGGGTTGAGCGTGTGCAGTATACAAGCACACGTCGCCAACACTCAGGGTTGAGCGTGTGCAATATACAAGCACACGTCGCCAACACTCAGGGTTGAGCGTGTGCAGTATACAAGCACACGTCGCCAACACTCAGGTGTATTGTACACTTCTCACAACTATTTTCAAACTGCCGAAGGCCCATACATTGTTGTGTTCTCTTCATTCTTACCATATACCCCCTCTACCTGCCTTCACCTGCCTTCATCTGCCTTCATCTCACCTTCCCTCAGGCCTCACAGACTGGCTCTCACCTTCCCTCACGCCTCACAGACTGCCTCTCACCTTCCCTCACGCCTCATGGTGTGTGAGGACTTACCAGGGATCCACCATGGCCCCAACATTGTCATTTTCACTTCATTTTATAATTGTTGTGAACCGCGTTGTGTGTGTACTCACCTAATTGTGCTTGCGGGGGTTGAGCTTTGGCTCTTTGGTCCCGCCTCTCAACTGTCAATCAACAGGTGTACAGGTTCCTGAGTCTATTGGGCTCTATCATATCTACACTTGAAACTGTGTATGGAGTCAGCCTCCACCACATCACTTCCTAATGCATTCCATTTGTCAACTACTCTGACACTAAAAAAAAAAATTCTAATATTTCTGTGGCTCATTTGGGCACTCAGTTTCCACCTGTGACCCCTTGTGCGTGTTCCCCTTGTGTTAAATAGCCTGTCTTTATCTACCCTATCAATTCCTCTGAGAATCTTGTACGTGGTGATCATATCCCCCCCTAACTCTTCTGTCTTCTAGCGATGTGAGGTTTAATTCCCGTAGTCTCTCCTCGTAGCTCATACCTCTCAGCTCGGGTACTAGTCTGGTGGCAAACCTTTGAACCTTTTTCAGTTTGGCCTTATGCTTGACTAGATATGGACTTCATGCTGGAGCCGCATACTACAGGATTAGTCTGACATAGGTGGTATACAAAGTTCGGAATGATTCCTTGCACAAGTGTCTAAATGCCGTTATTATGTTAGCGAACCTGGCATATGCTGCTGATGTTATCCTCTTGATATGAGCTTCAGGGGACAGGTCTGGCGTGATATCAACCCCCAGGTCTTTCTCTCTCTCTCTGACTCTTGAAGAATTTCATCTCCCAAATGATACCTTGTAACTGGCCTCCTGCTCCCTACACCTATCTTCATTGCATTACATTTGCTTGGGTTAAACTCTAACAACCATTTGTTCGACCATTTCTTTAGTTTGTCAAGGTCTTCTTGAAGCCTCAAGCAGTCCTCCTCTGTCTTAATCCTTCTCATAATTTTGGCATCGTCAGCAAACATTGAGAGGAATGAGTCTATACCCTCTGGGAGATCGTTTACGTATATCAGAAACAAGATAGGACCGAGTACAGAGCCCTGTGGGACTCCACTGGTGACTTCACGCCAATCGGAGGTCTCACCCCTCACCGTAACTCTCTGCTTCCTATTGCTTAGGTACTCCCCTATCCACTGGAGCACCTTACCAGCTACACCTGCCTGTCTCTCCAGCTTATGTACCAGCCTCTTATGGGAGACTGTGTGTGCGTGTGTCCGTGTACGTGTGTGTGTGTGTGTGTGTCCGTGTGAGTGTTTCCGTGTGCATGTGTCCGTGTGCGTGTGTTCGTGTGCGTGTGTCCGTGTGCGTGTGAGTGCATGTGTGTGTATTCACCTAGTTGTGCATTAGATCATAATTACATTTGAAACTGTGTATGGAGTCAGCCTCCACCACATCACTGCCTAATGCATTCCATCTATTAACTACTCTGACAATGAAAAAGTTCTTTCTATCGTCCGTGTGGCTCATTTGGGTATTCAGTTTCCACCTGTGTCTCCTTGTTCGCGTACCACACGTGCTAAACAGTTTATCCTTATCTACCCTGTCAATTCCCCTGATAATTTTGTAGATAGTGATCATGTCTCCCCTTACTCTTCTGTCTTTCAGTGGCGTAAGGTGCATTTCCCGCATCCTTTCCTCGTAACTCATACTTTTTAGTTTTGAGACTAGCCTAGTGGAATCTTCTTGAGGTTATCTTGAGATGATTTCGGGGCTTTAGTGTCCCCGCGGCCCGGTCCTCGACCAGGCCTCCACCCCCAGGAAGCAGCCCGTGACAGCTGACTAACTCCCAGGTACCTATTTTACTGCTAGGTAACAGGGGCATAGGATGAAAGAAACTGCCCATTGTTTCTCGCCGGCGCCCGGGATCGAACCCGGGACCACAGGATCACAATTCCCGCGTGCTCTCCGCTCGACCGACCGGCATACCTCTCAACTTTTCCCAGCTTCGTCTTGTGCTTGACAAGGTACGGGCTCCATGCTGGGGCTGCATACTCCAGGATTGGTCTTACATATGTGGTGTACAAGGTTCTGAATGATTCCTTACACATGTTCCTGAAGGCGGTTCTGATGTTAGCCAGCCTCGCATACGCCGCAGATGTTATTCTTTTTATGTGGGCTTCAGGAGACAGGTTTGGGGTGATATCAACTATTAGATCTTTATCTCTGTCCGTTTCTTGAAGAACTTCATCTCCTATTTGATATCCTGTGTCTGGCCTCCTGTTTCCACCGCCTAGTCTCATCACCTGACATTTACTCGGGTTGAACTTTAGTAGCCATTTGTTGGACCATTCATTCAGTTTGTCTAGGTCATCTTGCAACCTCATACTATCTTCCTCCGTCTTAATCCTCCTCATAATTTTTGCATCATCAGCAAACATTGAGAGGAACAATTCTATACCCTCTGGGAGATCATTTACATATATTAGAAACAGCATAGGTCCAAGGACTGACCCCTGCGGGACTCCACTGGTGACGTCTCGCCAATCACACACACACGAGTCACTGTGAGTCACCCCTCACAGTGACTCGCTGTCTTCTGTTACTTAGGTACTCCCTTATCCAATGGAGTACCTTCCCTTTCACTCCTGCCTGCATCTCCAGCTTGTGCAACAGCCTCTTGTGTGGTACTGTGTCAAAGACTTTCTGGCAATCAAAAAATATACAATCTGCCCACCCTTCTCGTTATTTCCTGATTTTTGTTGCCTGATCGTAGAATTCAATTAATCCTGTGAGGCATGACTTGCCTTCCCTTAACTCATGTTGATGTTGTGTCACAAAGTTCCTTCGCTCCAGATGTTCCACTAGATTTTTTCGCACAATCTTCTCCATCAACTTGCATGGTATGCAAGCTTGGGACACTGGCCTGTAGTTCAGTCCCTCCTGTCTATCCCCCGTCTTGTATATCGGGACTACATTAGCCGTTTTCCAAACTTTTGGCAGTTCACCTGTTACCAGTGATTTGTAATACACCACGGAGAGTGGCAGGCACAGTCTCCATGGTGTCTGCTTCTGCTCCTTCCTTCAGTATCCATGGTGAGATTTCGTCCAGGCCTATAGCCATTGTCACATCCAACTCTAACAGATGCTTCCTCACCTCCCCACTGATAATCACAAATTCATCTAGTGGTGTTTGGTTAGATATTCCCTTTATTATCTCTGGGACTTCCCCTTGCTCTACTGTGAAAACTTCCTGGAATTTTTTATTGAGTTCCTCACACACTTCCTTGTCGTTTGTAATGACTCTGTCTGCCCATATTCTCAGGTTCATTACCTGTTTCTTCAGTGATGTTTTTCTCCTGATGTGGCTATGCAGCAATTTAGGTTAAGTCTTTGCCTTGCTTGCTATGTAATTTTCATATTGTCTTTCTGCCTGTCTTCTCACCCTGACGTATTCATTCCTGGCGCTCTGGTATCTTTCTCTGTTCCCTGGTGTCCTGTTATTTATGTAGTTTCTTCACGCTCTTGTGCTTAGTTACTTTGCTAGCTTACATCTCTGATTAAACCATGGGTTTCTCGTCTGAATTTAATTTTCTTCATTTTGGACTGGGATGATCTTGACTGTTGCCTCCTTACATTTCTGTGGGATGTAGTCCATCGTGTCTTGGCCCGTCTTTCCTCTGAGCTCTGTTTCCCAAGTTATATCTGTTATGAATTGTCTTATCTCCTCATAGTTTCCCTTTCGGAATGCCAGTCTTTTGTTTTGTGGGCCCTTCCTTGAGTACATTAACCCTTCTTCAACCGGATAGTCAAACGTCAGTACACTGTGATCACTACTCACAGAAATCACAATAGCGTGATGTATCAAATGAACAAATCCACAAGGGCCGTGACGAGGGTTCGAACCTACGTCCGAGAGGATCCCAGACGATACCTAAATAATTAACCATGTAGTAGCTCAGTCTATTAAGGCAGCGTCTGGGATGCTCTCGGACGTAGGTTCTAATCCTCGTCACGGCCCTCGTGGATTTGTTCACTGAGATCACTCATTCCTACGGGAGCCTCGAAATCGATTTCCCTTATGTCGGAGTCGTTGAGAGTGAAGACGAGGTCGAGTTTCGCTGGTTCATCGTTGCCTCTCATCCTTGTGGGTTCCCTGACATGCTGACTTAAAATGTTACTTATCGTCACTTCCAACAGTTTAGGTCTCCGTGTTACCTCACCTCCGTGTGGTTCCTTGTTCTCCAAGTCTATCTTTCCATGATTGACGTCGCCCATGGTGAGCAGATGGGATCTATTTCTACAGGCAGCAGTGGTTGCCCTCTAAGAGTCTAAGTTATAGTGTTAACTGCCATGTGTGTGTGTGTGTGTGTGTGTGTGTGTGTGTGTGTGTGTGTGTGTGTGTGTGTGTGTGTGTGTGTGTTTGGGTCCCGTAGGTGTTTGGGTGTGTAAATGATGGCTGCCTCGTGTGGATCAGTCTCCTTTATTCTCATGTTGCCTCTCTTCCACTGCCTTTGCATGCGAGTATTTTTGTGTCTTGCTCGTGTGTTTCCCAGCAGGTTAAGAGTGTCCTGGTGTATTGTGGCGTCCTTCCTCCTCTCTTGTCGAATCTTGCTCCTCTCGCTCTCTCATATCCTTGTACACTAGTGGCGTTAGTAATCCTTCCTGTTACATTTAATCCCACTGTGTCTGTGTGTTTACAAGGTTTTGTGTGGGGTGTTTAGTGTGTGTGTGTGTTTACAAGGTTTTGTGTGGGGTGTTGAGTGAGTGTGTGTGTTTACAAGGTTTTGTGTGGGGTGTTGAGTGAGTGTGTGTGTACTTACAGAGAGTGTGCAGCAAGTGTGGGGTGGAGAGTGCCAGCCCGGACGGAGGGAAGGTGTGGCTCTGCAAGATATGCGCCGAGACGCGGGAGATGTGGAAGAGATCTGGCGCCTGGTTCTTCCGAGGCATCCCCAAGCACATCTTGCCTCCCACCTCCTCCTCGGCTCCTGCCTCCACCGCCCGCAAGGCCCGCCCACCGCCCCGGAGGGCCCACACACTCGGCTTTAAAGGTGAGCAGAAGTGAGGGCTGGAGGGGTAGGGGTAGGGGGTAGGGGGGGGGGGCTTGATTCACGTCTCAGGTTAATGGCACACACGGGGGGGGGGGAGGGGTTGAAAGGTAAGTGGTTTGCTTTCATTTGTTAAACCAGAGAGTTCATATCTCAGGTGAACAGCCAGGCTGGGGCGCCTCGCTCAGTGTGGGGGGGGGGGGTGTTGTGGAGGGGGGCAGGGGTGACTTAAGGTGTAGGGCAGATGGAGGTTAGTACCACTGAGAGTGACCAGGACCTTGGCTCAGACCAGGACCTTGGCTCAGACTAAGACCTTGGCTCAGACCAGGACCTTGGCTCAGACCAGGACCTAGGCTCAGACCAGGACCTTGGCTCAGACCAGGACCTTGGCTCAGACCAGGACCTTGGCTCAGACCAAGACCTTGGTTCAGACCAAGACCTTGGCTCAGACCAGGACCTTGGCTCAGACCAAGACCTTGGCTCAGACCAGGACTCTGGCTCAGACCAGGACCCTGGCTCAGACCAGGACCTTGGCTCAGACCAGGACCTTGGCTCAGACCAAGACCTTGGTTCAGACCAAGACCTTGGCTCAGACCAGGACCTTGGCTCAGACCAAGACCTTGGCTCAGACCAGGACTCTGGCTCAGACCAGGACCCTGGCTCAGACCAGAACCTTGGCTCAGACCAAGACCTTGGCTCAGACCAAGACCTTGGCTCAGACCAGGACTCTGGCTCAGACCAGGACCCTGGCTCAGACCAGGACCTTGGCTCAGACCAGGACCTTGGCTCAGACCAAGACCTTGGCTCAGACCAGGACCTAGGCTCAGACCAAGACCTTGGCTCAGACCAAGTCCTTGGCTCAGACCAGGACCTTGGCTCAGACCAGGACCTTGGCTCAGACCAAGTCCTTGGCTCAGACCAGGACCTTGGCTCAGACCAGGACCCTGGCTCAGACCAGGACCTTGGCTCAGACCAGGACCATGGCTCAGACCAGGACCTTGGCTCAGACCAAGTCCTTGGCTCAGACCAGGACCTTGGCTCAGACCAGGACCTTGGCTCAGACCAGGACCCTGGCTCAGACCAGGACCTTGGCTCAGACCAGGACCCTGGCTCAGACCAGGACCTTGGCTCAGACCAGGACCTTGGCTCAGACCAGGACCCTGGCTCAGACCAGGACCTTGGCTCAGACAAGGACCCTGGCTCAGACCAGGACCCTGGCTCAGACCAGGACCTTGGCTCAGACCAGGACCTTGGCTCAGACCAGGACCTTGGCTCAGACCTGGACCTTGGCTCAGACCTGGACCTTGGCTCAGACCTGGACCTTGTCTCAGACCTGGACCTTGTCTCAGACCAAGACCTTGGTTCAGACCAGGACCTTGGCTCAGACCAGGACCCTGGCTCAGACCAGGACCTTGGCTCAGACCAGGACCTTGGCTCAGACCAAGTCCTTGGCTCAGACCAGGACCTTGGCTCAGACCAGGACCCTGGCTCAGACCAGGACCTTGGCTCAGACCAAGACCTTGGCTCAGACCAAGACCTTGGCTCAGACCAGGACCTTGGCTCAGACCAAGACCTTGGCTCAGACCAAGACCTTGGCTCAAACCAAGACCTTGGCTCAGACCAAGACCTTGGCTCAGACCAGGACCTTGGCTCAGACCAAGACCTTGGCTCAGACCAGGACCTTGGCTCAGACCAGGACCTTGGCTCAGACCAAGACCTTGGCTCAGACCAGGACCTTGGCTCAGACCAAGACCTTGGCTCAGACCAGGACCTTGGCTCAGACCAAGACCTTGGCTCAGACCAGACCTTGGCTCAGACCAGGACCTTGGCTCAGACCAGGACCTTGGCTCAGACCAGGACCTTGCCTCAGACCAGGACCTTGCCTCAGACCAAGACCTTGGCTCAGACCAGGACCTTGGCTCAGACCAGGACCTTGGCTCAGACCAGGACCTTGCCTCAGATCAAGACCTTGGCTCAGACCAGGACCTTGGCTCAGACCAAGACCTTGGCTCAGACCAGGACCTTGGCTCAGACCAGGACCTTGGCTCAGACCAGGACCTTGGCTCAGACCAAGACCTTGGCTCAGACCAGGACCTTGGCTCAGACCAAGACCTTGGCTCAGACCAGGATCTTGGCTCAGACCAAGACCTTGGCTCAGACCAAGACCTTGGCTCAGACCAAGACCTTGGCTCAGACCAAGACCTTGGCTCAGACCAGGACCTTGGCTCAGACCAAGACCTTGGCTCAGACCAAGACCTTGGCTCAGACCAAGACCTTGGCTCAGACCAAGACCTTGGCTCAGACCAAGACCTTGGCTCAGACCAAGACCTTGGCTCAGACCAAGATCTTGGCTCAGACCAAGACCTTGGCTCAGACAAGGACCTTGGCTCAGACCAGGACCTTGGCTCAGACCAACACCTTGGCTCAGAGCAGGACCCTGGCTCAGACCAGGACCTTGGCTCAGACCAAGACCTTGGCTCAGACCAGGACCTTGGCTCAGACCAGGACCTTGGCTCAGACCAGGACCTTGGCTCAGACCAGGACCTTGGCTCAGACCAAGACCTTGGTTCAGACCAAGACCTTGACTCAGACCAAGACCTTGGCTCAGACCAGGACCCTGGCTCAGACCAGGACCTTGGCTCAGACCAAGACCTTGGCTCAGACCAGGACCCTGGCTCAGATCAGGACTTTGGCTCAGACCAGGACCTTTACTCAGACCAAGACCTTGGCTCAGACCAAGACCTAGGCTCAGACCAGGACCTTGGCTCAGACCAGGACCTTGGCTCAGACCAGGACCTAGGCTCAGACCAAGACCTTGGCTCAGACCAAGTCCTTGGCTCAGACCAGGACCTTGGCTCAGACCAGGACCTTGGCTCAGACCAAGTCCTTGGCTCAGACCAGGACCTTGGCTCAGACCGGGACCCTGGCTCAGACCGGGACCTTGGCTCAGACCAGGACCATGGCTCAGACCAGGACCTTGGCTCAGACGAAGTCCTTGGCTCAGACCAGGACCTTGGCTCAGACCAGGACCCTGGCTCAGACCAGGACCTTGGCTCAGACCAGGACCCTGGCTCAGACCAGGACCTTGGCTCAGACCAGGACCCTGGCTCAGACCAGGACCTTGGCTCAGACCAGGACCCTGGCTCAGACCAGGACCCTGGCTCAGACCAGGACCTTGGCTCAGACCAGGACCTTGGCTCAGACCAGGACCTTGGCTCAGACCAGGACCTTGGCTCAGACCAGGACCTTGGCTCAGACCTGGACCTTGGCTCAGACCTGGACCTTGTCTCAGACCAAAACCTTGGCTCAGACCAGGACCTTGGCTCAGACCAGGACCCTGGCTCAGACCAGGACCTTGGCTCAGACCAGGACCTTGGCTCAGACCAGGACCTTGGCTCAGACCAGGACCATGGCTCAGACCAGGACCTTGGCTCAGACCAAGTCCTTGGCTCAGACCAGGACCTTGGCTCAGACCAGGACCTTGGCTCAGACCAAGACCTTGGTTCAGACCAAGACCTTGGCTCAGACCAGGACCCTGGCACAGACCAAGACCTTGGCTCAGACCAGGACCATGGCTCAGACCAGGACCTTGGCTCAGACCAAGTCCTTGGCTCAGACCAGGACCTTGGCTCAGACCAGGACCTTGGCTCAGACCAAGACCTTGGTTCAGACCAAGACCTTGGCTCAGACCAGGACCCTGGCACAGACCAAGACCTTGGCTCAGACCAAGACCTTGGCTCAGACCAGGACCTTGGCTCAGACCAGGATCATGGCTCAGACCAAGACCTTGGCTCAGACCAAGTCCTTGGCTCAGACCAAGATCTTGGCTCAGACCAGGACCTTGGCTCAGACCAAGACCTTGGTTCAGACCAAGACCTTGGCTCAGACCAGGACCCTGGCACAGACCAAGACCTTGGCTCAGACCAAGACCTTGGCTCAGACCAGGACCTTGGCTCAGACCAAGACCTTGGCTCAGACCAGGACCTTGGCTCAGACCAGGACCTTGGCTCAGACCAGGACCCTGGCTCAGACCAGGACCCTGGCTCAGACCAGGACCTTGGCTCAGACCAGGACCTTGGCTCAGACCAGGACCTTGGCTCAGACCAGGACCTTGGCTCAGACCAGGACCTTGGCTCAGACCTGGACCTTGGCTCAGACCTGGACCTTGTCTCAGACCAAAACCTTGGCTCAGACCAGGACCTTGGCTCAGACCAGGACCCTGGCTCAGACCAGGACCTTGGCTCAGACCAGGACCATGGCTCAGACCAGGACCTTGGCTCAGACCAAGTCCTTGGCTCAGACCAGGACCTTGGCTCAGACCAGGACCTTGGCTCAGACCAAGACCTTGGTTCAGACCAAGACCTTGGCTCAGACCAGGACCCTGGCACAGACCAAGACCTTGGCTCAGACCAAGACCTTGGCTCAGACCAGGACCTTGGCTCAGACCAGGATCATGGCTCAGACCAAGACCTTGGCTCAGACCAAGTCCTCGGCTCAGGCCAGGGCCTTGGCTCAGACCAAGACCTTGGTTTAGACGAAGACCTTGGCTCAGACCAGGACCCTGGCACAGACCAAGACCTTGGCTCAGACCAAGACCTTGGCTCAGACCAGGACTTTGGCTCAGACCAGGATCATGGCTCAGACCAAGACCTTGGCTCAGACCAAGTCCTTGGCTCAGACCAGGACCTTGGCTCAGACCAGGACCCTGGCACAGACCAAGACCTTGGCTCAGACCAAGACCTTGGCTCAGACCAGGACCTTGGCTCAGACCAAGACCTTGGCTCAGACCAGGACCTTGGCTCAGACCAGGACCTTGGCTCAGACCAGGACCCTGGCTCAGACCAGGACCCTGGCTCAGACCAGGACCTTGGCTCAGACCAGGACCTTGGCTCAGACCAGGACCTTGGCTCAGACCAGGACCTTGGCTCAGACCAGGACCTTGGCTCAGACCTGGACCTTGGCTCAGACCTGGACCTTGTCTCAGACCAAAACCTTGGCTCAGACCAGGACCTTGGCTCAGACCAGGACCCTGGCTCAGACCAGGACCTTGGCTCAGACCAGGACCATGGCTCAGACCAGGACCTTGGCTCAGACCAAGTCCTTGGCTCAGACCAGGACCTTGGCTCAGACCAGGACCTTGGCTCAGACCAAGGCCTTGGTTCAGACCAAGGCCTTGGTTCAGACCAAGACCTTGGCTCAGACCAGGACCCTGGCACAGACCAAGACCTTGGCTCAGACCAAGACCTTGGCTCAGACCAGGACCTTGGCTCAGACCAAGACCTTGGCTCAGACCAGGACCTTGGCTCAGACCAGGACCTTGGCTCAGACCAAGACCTTGGCTCAGACCAAGACCTTGGCTCAGACCAGGACCTTGGCTCAGACCAAGACCTTGGCTCAGACCAGGACCTCGGAAGTTACTCACAACTTACTCACATCTATACAGCAGTATATAGCCCGAGTATACTCTAGCCATGGAGTATGTCGCAGGATAAAGTATACTTGCCGGGCGGTCTTCATAATTGTAGCTGTTGTTTGGTCTTAAGCCCAACACCAGAATTAATCTTTAACAGTATAAATCAGTTTGGAATAAATTGTGTCCCGAAAAAGCGTATCAAACCCCGCCATTCATAACATCAACAAATATAAGGAACCAGCCAATATTACTCAAGAGATATAACTATGTACTAATTAAACAACAATTATTTTCAATTTTATATTTATTTACTTCATTAATTTGTAAACATTGTATTGAAAAACTCTCATCGTTAGAAACTAACAGGAAAACCCTGTTGTATAAATACCCCGTGTGAGGGCCCAGGGGCCCACAAGACCTCGTGTGAGGGGCCCAGGGGCTCACAAGACCCCGTGTGATTGGCCCAGGGGCTCACAAGACCTCGTGTGAGGGGCCCAGGGGCCCACAAGACCTCGTGTGAAGGGCCCAGGGGCTCACAAGACCTCGTGTGAGGGGCCCAGGGGCTCACAAGACCTCGTGTGAGGGGCCCAGGGGCTCATAAGACCTCGTGTGAGGGGGCCCAGGGGCCCACAAGACCCCGTACAAGGGCCCAGGGGCTCACAAGACCTCGTGTGAGGGGCCCAGGGGCTCACAAGACCTCGTGTGAGGGGCCCAGGGGCTCGCAAGACCTCGTGTGAGGGGCCCAGGGGCTCACATAACCCCGTGTGAGGGCCCAGGGGCCCATAAGACCCCGTGTGAGGGCCCTGGGGCTCACATGACCCCGTGTGAGGGCCCAGGGGCTCACATGACCCCGTGTGAGGGCCCAGGGGCCCATAAGACCCCCGTTTGAGGGCCCAGGGGCTCACAAGACCCCGTGTGAGGGCCCAGGGGCCACAAGACCCCGTGTGAGGGCCCAGGGGCCCATAAGACCCCCGTGTGAGGGCCCAGGGGCTCACAAGACCCCGTGTGAGGGCCCAGGGGCCCATAAGACCCACGTGTGAGGGGCCCAGGGGCTCACAAGACCACGTGTGAGGGCCCAGGGGCCCATAAGACCCCGTGTGAGGGGCCAGGGGCCCACAAGACCCCGTGTGAGGGCCCAGGGGCCCATAAGACCCCGTGTGAGGGGCCAGGGGCTCACAAGACCCCTGTGAGGGCCCAGGGGCTCACAAGACCCCGTGTGAGGGCCCAGGGGCCCACAAGACCCCGTGTGAGGGCCTAGGGGCCCACAAGACCCCGTGAAAGGGCCCAGGGGCCCACAAGACCCCGTGTGAGGGCCCAGGGGCCCACAAGACCCAGTACGAGGGCCCAGGGGCCCACAAGACCCCGTGCAAGAGCCCAGGGGCCCCACAAGACCCGGTGCGAGGGCCCAGGGGCCTCACAAGACCCCGTGTGAGAGCGCAGGGGCCCACAAGACCCCGTGTGAGGGCCCAGGGGCCCACAAGATCCCGTGCGAGGGCCCAGGGGCCCACAAGACCCCGTGCGAGGGCCCAGGGACCCACAAGACCCCGTGCGAGGGCCCAGGGACCCACAAGATCCCGTGCAAGAGCCCAGGGGCCCCACAAGACCCGGTGCGAGGGCCCAGGGGCCTCACAAGACCCCGTGCGAGGGCCCAGGGGCCCACAAGACCCCGTGCGAGGGCCCAGGGGCCCACAAGACCCCGTGCGAGGGCCCAGGGGCCTACAAGACCCCGTGCGAGGGCCCAGGGGCCCACAAGATCCCGTGCGAGGGCCCAGGGGCCCACAAGATCCCGTGCGAGGACCCAGGGGCCCACAAGACTCCGGAGAAGCTGACAGGGACCCACAAGGGGGTCCCGGTGCGAGGGGCCCAGGGGCTCACAAGTCCCAATGTGAGGGCCCAGGGGGCCACAAGACCCCGTGTGAGGGCCCAGGGGTCCCACAAGACAAATAAATACCAGGTAAAACTATTGACAGAAATATGAAAGAAGAAGATTATTTACATTTTAATAGTTGGCAGTAACCGTGGCCATCGTCGGGTGCCACAGAGACCTGGCGACTGTGGTCTGGACCGGGAATATCGACTCTCTCATACAGTCAACAACACAGAGACATTGAGCCCCCATAAAGTGCGTGCACGATATTTTGTTAAGGTATTAATGCTTGTGTCGGGAGAGGAGAGGAGAGGAGAGGAGGGAGAGGAAGGAAGACAAGGGAGAGGAAGGAAGACAAGGGAGAGGAGGGAAGACAAGGGAGAGGAAGGAAGACAAGGGAGAGGAAGGAAGACAAGGGAGAGGAGGGAAGACAAGGGAGAGGAGGGAAGACAAGGGAGAGGAAGGAAGACAAGGGAGAGGAGGGAAGACAAGGGAGAGGAGGGAAGACAAGGGAGAGGAAGGAAGACAAGGGAGAGGAAGGAAGGCAAGGGAGAGGAAGGAAGACAAGGGAGAGGAGGGAAGACAAGGGAGAGGAAGGAAGACAAGGGAGAGGAGGGAAGACAAGGGAGAGGAGGGAAGACAAGGGAGAGGAGGGAAGACAAGGGAGAGGAAGGAAGACAAGGGAGAGGAAGGAAGACAAGGGAGAGGAAGGAAGACAAGGGAGAGGAAGGAAGACAAGGGAGAGGAGGGAAGACAAGGGAGAGGAGGGAAGACAAGGGAGAGGAAGGAAGACAAGGGAGAGGAAGGAAGACAAGGGAGAGGAGGGAAGACAAGGGAGAGGAAGGAAGACAAGGGAGAGGAGGGAAGACAAGGGAGAGGAAGGAAGACAAGGGAGAGGAAGGAAGACAAGGGAGAGGAGGGAAGACAAGGGAGAGGAAGGAAGACAAGGGAGAGGAGGGAAGACAAGGGAGAGGAAGGAAGACAAGGGAGAGGAAGGAAGACAAGGGAGAGGAAGGAAGACAAGGGAGAGGAGGGAAGACAAGGGAGAGGAGGGAAGACAAGGGAGAGGAGGGAAGACAAGGGAGAGGAAGGAAGACAAGGGAGAGGAGGGAAGACAAGGGAGAGGAGGGAAGACAAGGGAGAGGAAGGAAGACAAGGGAGAGGAAGGAAGACAAGGGAGAGGAAGGAAGACAAGGGAGAGGAAGGAAGACAAGGGAGAGGAAGGAAGACAAGGGAGAGGAGGGAAGACAAGGGAGAGGAAGGAAGACAAGGGAGAGGAAGGAAGACAAGGGAGAGGAAGGAAGACGAGGAAGAGGAGGGAAGACAAGGGAGAGGAGGGAAGACAAGGGAGAGGAAGGAAGACAAGGGAGAGGAGGGAAGACAAGGGAGAGGAGGGAAGACAAGGGAGAGGAAGGAAGACAAGGGAGAGGAAGGAAGACAAGGGAGAGGAGGGAAGACAAGGGAGAGGAGGGAAGACAAGGGAGAGGAAGGAAGACAAGGGAGAGGAAGGAAGACGAGGAACTAGGAGAGGTAATATAATCCTGAGTTGCATCTCTCGCAATGTAACGTTTTATACAACCCGTTCTCGCAAATTTAATAAGTCAATATTGACTTATTAAATATGTGCATAGGTGACATACTTAACATAATAGGTTCCCTTGAAAAGCTTCATAGAAAACACCGACCTTACCTAACCTACTTAATATGTTAAGATAAGCATCTTATTGCTTCGTAATTACAATTACCTAACCTATACCTATAATAGGTTAAGTAACAATTGTAATTACGAAGCTATAAGATGCTTATTTTAACATACTAAGTAGGGGTGGTAAGGTCGGTGTTTTCTATGAAGCTTTTCAAGGGAAACTATTATGTTTAGTATGTCACCTATGCACGCAACGTTTTATACCATGGATCACATGCCTGGGACGGCGCAGCGCGGTCAGTGTGTGGGCGTCTGTGTTGGTGTGTGGGCGTCTAGGTAGGTGTGTGGGCGTCTGTGTTGGTGTGTGGGCGTCTGTGTTGGTGTGTGGGCGTCTAGGTAGGTGTGTGGGCGTCTGTGTTGGTGTGTGGGCGTCTGTGTTGGTGTGTGGGCGTCTGTGTTGGTGTGTGGGCGTCTGTGTTGGTGTGTGGGCGTCTGTGTTGGTGTGTGGGCGTCTAGGTAGGTGTGTGGGCGTCTGTGTTGGTGTGTGGGCGTCTGTGTTGGTGTGTGGGCGTCTAGGTAGGTGTGTGGGCGTCTGTGTTGGTGTGTGGGCGTCTGTGTTGGTATGTGGGCGTCTGTGTTGGTGTGTGGGCGTCTAGGTAGGTGTGTGGGCGTCTGTGTTGGTGTGTGGGCGTCTAGGTAGGTGTGTGGGCGTCTGTGTTGGTGTGTGGGCGTCTGTGTTGGTGTGTGGGCGTCTGTGTTGGTGTGTGGGCGTCTAGGTAGGTGTGTGGGCGTCTGTGTTGGTGTGTGGGCGTCTAGGTAGGTGTGTGGGCGTCTGTGTTGGTGTGTGGGCGTCTGGGTAGGTGTGTAAGGGTCTGGGTCGATGTGTGGGCGTCTGGGTCGGTGTGTGGGCGTTTGGGTAGGTGTGTAATGGTCTGGGTAGGTGTGTAAGGGTCTGGGTCGGTGTGTGGGCGTCTGTGTCAGTGTGTGGGCGTCTGGGTCGGTGTGTGGACGTCTGGGTAGGTGTGTAAGGGTCTGGGTAGGTGTGTAAGGGTCTGGGTCGGTGTGTGGGCGTCTGGGTAGGTGTGTAAGAGTCTGGGTAGGTGTGTAAGAGTCTGGGTAGGTGTGTAAGAGTCTGGGTAGGTGTGTAAGAGTCTGGGTAGGTGTGTGGGTGTTTATGAGGCGATTGGTGTTGTTATTATGAGGGGAGGAGTTGTAGGGAGGGGCGGGTGTGTTGGTTTGTGGTGTTGAAGGTGTTTTGAGGGCGGGGGTAATGTTTTTTCTTTTTTTTGATGGCTGCGGGTGTCGTTTTGAGGCGAACAAAACGAACAACAATAGGAGGGAAACAAGGTAGCACTAACCAGGTAGACCCCGCTGACTGGTGCCAGACCCCGCTGACTGGTGCCAGACCCCGCTGACTGGTGCCAGACCCCGCTGACTGGTGCCAGACCCCGCTGACTGGTGCCAGACCCCGCTGACTGGTGCCAGACCCCGCTGACTGGTGCCAGACCCCGCTGACTGGTGCCAGACCCCGCTGACTGGTGCCAGACCCCGCTGACTGGTGCCAGACCCCGCTGACTGGTGCCAGACCCCGCTGACTGGTGCCAGACCCCGCTGACTGGTGCTCCTGTAGTATAGACTCACACCTAACTGTTTACCTCTCCTGGAGTGGAGTCCGACACACGCGGCGTGAGAGGCGGGCGGCGGGCCCCAGCCATTCCTTCCACCTGGTGTGTTCACCTCAATATTTAGTGTTGTGTTCATATCACCCTCGCTGCCCTGTCACCCTCGCTGCTCTGTCACCCTCGCTGCTCTGTCACCCTCGCTGCTCTGTCACCCTCGCTGCCCTGTCACCCTCGCTGCTCTGTCACCCTCGCTGCTCTGTCACCCTCGCTGCTCTGTCACCCTCGCTGCCCTGTCACCCTCGCTGCTCTGTCACCCTCGCTGCTCTGTCACCCTCGCTGCTCTGTCACCCTCGCTGCTCTGTCACCCTCGCTGCTCTGTCACCCTCGCTGCTCTGTCACCCTCGCTGCTCTGTCACCCTCGCTACTCTGTCACCCTCGCTGCTCTGTCACCCTCGCTGCTCTGTCTTCCGGTTCCGCGCCTGGAACACCACTTGTAGTTGTGTGGGATATTGCGTGCTGGTGCCTCCTGGACTACAGTGTATTGTGGCTCTACAAGTACCACTTCTGGCCAGAGGACTGACGGCCCACTAAATGTTTCATTCTTTACTGATAAACCGTCGGAGCGTTCCGTTATAACTTCCTGCACGAGGCTCCACCTCAGGTTGTGACCCTGGAAACACAAACCGAAACTGTCTCTATTTTCCGCTTGTTACAACTTGTAATAAAGTGGTTACATCTTGGCTTAACGTGTTTATGACGTATTAGAACGTTGTTACAACTTGCTATATTGGTTGTTATAACTGGTTAGGTGTTAAAACTTGTTCGAACGTTGTACCAACGTCGTAGTTTCGGTGTGTGTTTGGTGGGGAAGCATTGGTTCCTGGAATGTTTCACTCTGGCAGCGTGATCTCCTGCTGACTATGAGCCGGTCGGCCGAGCGGAGAGCACACTGGACTTGTGATCCTGTGGTCCCGGGTTCGATCCCGGGCGCTGGCGAGAAACAATGGGCAGAGTTTCTTTCACCCTATGCCCCTGTTACCTAGCAGTAAAATAGGTACCTGGGTGTTAGTCAGCTGTCACGGGCTGCTTCCTGGGGGTGGAGGCCTGGTCGAGGACCGGGCCGCGGGGACACTAAAGCCCCGAAATCATCTCAAGATAACCTCAAGATGAGTACAAAAACGCTTGCTGGAGCCTGCTGACCTGGCCCCCTGCTCCAACATGTCAAGCCTTCCCCCCTTGCATTACAAGTGATGAGGTGACAGACGGAGTGAAGGAACAATCCCCAATCCCTTGGACCATCGGGAATCGAACAACGACTTGCAAAATGTGAAGCTGTGACTGTACCGACCAGTGCTAGAGGCTGGACGTTATCTTCTAGTGCTGAAGAGCCTCTTGGTTCAACCATCTGGAACCATAATTATGTGATTAAGGGGCACGTGTTAGGGTGTAAGGGGCACGTGTTAGGGTGTAAGGGGCACGTGTCAGCGTGTAAGGGGCACGTGTTAGCGTGTAAGGGGCACGTGTGAGAGTGTAAGGGGCACGTGTTAGGGTGTAAGGGCCACGTGTTAGGGTGTAAGGGGCACGTGTGAGAGTGTAAGGGGCACGTGTTAGGGTGTAAGGGGCACGTGTTAGAGTGTAAGGGGCACGTGTGAGGGTGTAAGGGGTACGTGTTAGGGTGTAAGGGGCACGTGTGAGAGTGTGTTACAGCCACTATGGGTCACAACCGGGTTCTTTGATGGTAGAACCAAATTGATAATATCCGACCCCAAGTCGGTAGTACGCTTTCAAGAAAGTGGCTATGTAGTGCATACAAGAGGATGGGGATGAACAAAACACTGTTCCTTTCGTCAATATATTAAAATATCTTTCCACCACCGTTAAGTATATATATGTACACCGTCACCATAATAATATATAAAGAACAGATAGGCTATTTCTACAACCCGTCCTCTTAAAAATAACGTCACTTTTGGCTCGTATGCGCGGCGCTATGGCCAAATTTGGACGTAATTTGAAATGAAATCGACTCACAAAAGTGACGTACTGTTCTGTTTTCTGTTTGAGTCGTCCGGATTACTCGGCAAGCTTAGAAGAGGCAACTTTCCATTAACGTTTTTCATACCGTTTTGAAACTTTATGTGAGGACGGGTTGTCCACGCCAGCCCACTGACCGTGTTATTAGGTGCCTGTACCCTCACGACCGCTCTCTAGCTACTCGCTGGCAGAGTACCTCAGCCACACGCTGAGCGGGGTCACAATACAAGGGGTAGCGATCCCCTGGCAGCAGTCTCTAGCGACCAGCTAGCAGCACTACTCAACAAGCACCTCCCTGTTTTCAGTCTCTTCCCTAAGCCAGTTCCAAAGGTACGCCGATCTTTTCAACACTAAAGCACTAGCAGCTACCACACTGCTTCATCGGCGGCGGCTTACTTGGTCGTTTCCAAGACCATGTAGGGAGACTGTGGACTGTCCAAGGTGAACTGCCCTCTCTAGTACCGCTGCCCCCAGACGTCACCTCTGTGGACACAAAAACGTCATCAATGACCTTGCCGGTACTGGAGAACTAGGAAATACCACTAAGCCACTGGGGAGTTGACATTGTGCTCTGTAGCACACACTAGGTGGCACTGGTCTTGACGCGTCACCTCACCAGAGGTCACTCACAACGACCCCTCTGGCTGACCAAGACAGGAATCTATAGCCATTCGCAGGTACTAGATAACCACCACCAGATGGCATTGTCTGAGGGTTCCCCCAAGGGTCTCAGGTTCCCCCAAGGGTCTCAGGTTCCCCTAAGGATCAGAGGTTCCCCCAGCGGTCTCAGGTTCCCCCAAGGGTCTCAGGTTCCCCCAAGGGTCTGAGGGTTCCCCCAAGGGTCAGAGGTTCCCTAAGGGTCTCAGGTTCCCCCAAGGGTCTCAGGTTCCCCCAAGAGTCAGAGGTTCCCCCAAGGGTCTCAGGTTCCCCCAAGGGTCAGAGGTTCCCCCAAGGGTCAGAGGTTCCCCCAAGGGTCAGAGGTTCCCCAAGGGTCAGAGGTTCCCCCAAGGGTCAGAGGTTCCCCCAAGGGTCAGAGGTTCCCCAAGGGTCAGAGGTTCCCCCAAGGGTCTCAGGTTCCCCCAAGGGTCTCAGGTTCCCCCAAGGGTCTCAGGTTCCCCCAAGGGTCTGAGGGTTCCCCCAAGGGTCAGAGGTTCCCCCAAGGGTCTCAGGTTCCCCCAAGGGTCTCAGGTTCCCCCAAGGGTCTGAGGGTTCCCCCAAGGGTCAGAGGTTCCCCCAAGGGTCTCAGGTTCCCCCAAGGGTCAGAGGTTCCCCCAAGGGTCAGAGGTTCCCCCAAAGGTCTCAGGTTCCCCCAAGGGTCAAAGGTTCCCCCAAGGGTCAGAGGTTCCCCCAAGGGTCAGAGGTTCCCCAAGGGTCAGAGGTTCCCCCAAGGGTCTCAGGTTCCCCCAAGGGTCTCAGGTTCCCCCAAGGGTCTGAGGGTTCCCCCAAGGGTCAGAGGTTCCCCCAAGGGTCTCAGGTTCCCCCAAGGGTCAGAGGTTCCCCTAAGGGTCAGAGGTTCCCCCACGGGTCAGAGGTTCCCCCAAGGATCAGAGGTTCCCCCAAGGGTCTCAGGTTCCCCCAAGGATCAGAGGTTCCCCCAAGAGTCAGAGGTTCCCCCAAGGGTCTCAGGTTCCCCCAAGGGTCTCAGGTTCCCCCAAGGGTCTCAGGTTCCCCCAAGGGTCTCAGGTTCCCCCAAGGGTCAGAGGTTCCCCCAAGGGTCAGAGGTTCCCCCAAGGGTCTCAGGTTCCCCCAAGGGTCTCAGGTTCCCCCAAGAGTCTCAGGTTCCCCCAAGGGTCTCAGGTTCCCCCAAGGGTCTCAGGTTCCCCCAAGGGTCTCAGGTTCCCCCAAGGGTCTCAGGTTTCCCCAAGGGTCTCAGGTTCCCTTAAGGGTTTGAGGTTCCCAAAAGGGTCTCAGTTGTGACTGGGTGTCAGCTGTGAGTGTGTGTGGGTGTGTGTAAGGGCTGTGGGTGTGTGTAAGGGCTGTGGGTGTGTGTAAGGGCTATGGGTGTGTGTAAGGGCTATGGGTGTGTGTAAGGGCTGTGGGTGTGTGTAAGGGCTGTGGGTGTGTGTAAGGGCTGTGGGTGTGTGTAAGGGCTATGGGTGTGTGTAAGGGCTATGGATGTGTGTAAGGGCTGTGGGTGTGTGTAAGGGCTATGGGTGTGTGTAAGGGCTATGGGTGTGTGTAAGGGCTGTGGGTGTGTGTAAGGGCTATGGGTGTGTGTAAGGGCTATGGGTGTGTGTAAGGGATATGGGTGTGTGTAAGGGCTATGGGTGTGTGTAAGGGCTATGGATGTGTGTAAGGGCTGTGGGTGTGTGTAAGGGCTGTGGGTGTGTGTAAGGGCTGTGGGTGTGTGTAAGGGCTGTGGGTGTGTGTAAGGGCTATGGGTGTGTGTAAGGGCTATGGATGTGTGTAAGGGCTGTGGGTGTGTGTAAGGGCTGTGGGTGTGTGTAAGGGCTGTGGGTGTGTGTAAGGGCTGTGGGTGTGTGTAAGGGCTGTGGGTGTGTGATGGGACTATTGGTGTGGCTATGAATCATGTTTGAATTCAGAAGCAGACCTTCGTTAAATGCAAGAAATAGTCTAGTGTGTTGCGGCATGAGTTAAGGAGCAGTAGTATTGGAAGCTGCTGGCATCAAGGCACTTATCTTACGGCATCAAGAAACATTTATTAATTAACTTAACACTACTACAAGGCTCAACAAATGTAACATTACGTTAATTTTCCTAAGTGACACTATGACAGCTAAGTGACACTGACAGGTAAGTGACACTACCTTGAGGCTACCTTGAGGTGCTTCCGGGGCTTAGTGTCCCCGCGGCCCGGTCGTCGACCAGGCCTCCATATATTACTATGACAGCTAAGTGACACTATGACAGCTAAGTGACACTATGACAGCTAAGTGACACTGACAGGTAAGTGACACTATGACAGCTAAGTGACACTATGACAGCTAAGTGACACTGTGACAGCTAAGTGACACTATGACAGCTAAGTGACACTGTGACAGCTGAGTGACACTATGACAGGTAAGTGACACTATGACAGCTAAGTGACACTATGACAGCTAAGTGACACTATGACAGCTAAGTGACACTGTGACAGCTAAGTGACACTATGACAGCTAAGTGACACTATGACAGCTGAGTGACACTATGACAGGTAAGTGACACTATGAGAGCTAAGTGACACTGTGACAGGTAATCAGAGCCAGTATGGTCCGTACTGCCCTCGGCTGGTCAAGTTGTTACTAACTAGACACCAGGTGGTCACTCTGACTCAAGATGCAAATCAAAGCAACTTGAGTCACACCACTATAACAACAACACGACACGACACGACACAACACGACACGACACGACACGACACGACACGACACGACACGACACAACAAGACTGAGACAGTCTCTTGTAATCAACAACAATTATGTTAACACGTCTTTATGGACGACAATCAAAACAACAACAATAACATTAACGTTCTATTACAGACAACAACAATGTATTACAATCAATTTAATAGCAAATAAACAATTAAGATAAATACGTTAAATACTTGTATTAATTACGGTAATTATGTTAATTATTGTCATCTAGACAGTCAATCAAAGGTAATTTCTGTTAATTACAATCTGTCACTACAAGCAGATTAATCAATTAAACGATAATTCTCCACAGTAATTACTCTGCCACAAAGACAATTAAACAATCAGTGAGTAATTACATTAATTACTGTCACACGGACAGCCAATTAATCATGACGAATTAGATTAACTCAACCCTCTTACTTAAGACAGCTTGCCAGAGCAGAATTAGTCTACACTGTACAAATTACGTTAAATATATTGCCTCAATGGACAGCTATCACAACAATGGAATTACTTCACTAACCATTCAATTAATAATTAAAGATTACACACATTAATGTCAGGCAGACACAACAGACCGCCGCGGTAACACTTTACTCACAGTGACAACTACTTAATAACATCACCAGCAATACAACAAAACACGGATTACAAGATTAGTTAATAATCACAAAGACATGCTGGTGTGTGTAAGTGCTGCAGGTGTGTGTAAGTGCTGCAGGTGTGTGTAAGGGCTGTGGGTGTGTGTACTGTGCCACACCTCCCCGCGGCACTGTGCCACACCACCAGGAGCCTCATGTGCTCACGCCGGGAGGAGGTCATCAACCAGAGCACAACACCTCCACGCCATCAGCCACTTGCTCGGTTGAGGAAACAAATTAATTAACATCCCAAATTTGGATGTCATCCAAGCTGCCATTGACAGTTGTTAAGCCACCACCACAGTGTGAGGGCTACAGGTTGAAACAGCCATTTCAACTGGGCGGGGAAAAAAAACGATTCAAATTTTTTAGACTGGTTAGGTTTACCCGGTGGACGAAATTAGTGTTTAATTTCCTGCAACGAGCAAGTGCATTAATTTTAATAAGGTTAGAAAATGTAATTAAAAATGCAGTAGTTTCTGGTAGGTTAGAGGTGGTTGTGTGTCAGGTGAAGGCCACACACTTGGAGCTTCACCAGAGTTATGTTTATTGAACTCTTGACAAATATTTGTGTGACTAAACGACTGGGAATGTTAATAAATTAATAATTCATTGTGTCGTGGGACAGGCAGCCAGTTTATATATACTGTCTATGTTAGACTTATGCGTAAGTATTTACTAGGAAAATGAAAGGAAAATTCCGGAAGTTTGTGTGTTTCATCACATTATCAAGTATCGTTTATTTCCTTCATCATGTGTTAGTGAAACATGAAAACCTTCGCAGTATTTTCGTTTAATTTTCTATTAGTGGATAGTTACCCATAACTGAATCACGTGTTTTTGGTTATTGTTCTTACAAGTTAGGCTTATATCGAGGTCTTATAAGGAGGCAGCTTATAAATGGGGCAACAAGCAACTCAATATTATGCAGATTTCATGAAAAGTTATCTTCTTCTTCTTCTTGATAGTAGGTGGAGTTAGCATGAAGGGCGTAACCCTCGATGACTGCACCAGGACAGATGTAAGGAGACGCGTGTATGTGGAGAATGATAAGGATTAAAAGTCGCGAGGAGCCGTAGACACAGCAGCGGTGACGAAAACAGAGATAGACAGGAGAGGGAGACATGCGTACCGGAGGGCGGCACGTTGTGTCTATGACATCGACTAATATTTAACAGGGAACTCCCACATCGGAAAGCGCAAGCAGTACATTTCCCACAGCAGTATGGGGGCAAAGGACGCTCAGCCACCGGGCGGCGCTGTCGGCGGAAGCATCCTATCCAGCACCCATAAACAAACTCCTTCACCCGTGGCACCCAGATAGTGGAAGGGCACCACGGGACAGGAAGCACCCGGGCATCCTGATAAGGGCCCAACACCCGACCCTCACAGGTCACGACCTCGGCAGTCTGGACTAGGCTCCCCCCAGACTGGGGGCAACGAAGGAAGGGGGAAGGGAAGGGAATTATCTGGGGGAAAGCACCAAGCCATTTCGACTATATAGCACTGGGAAGGGATCAGGATAAGGTTTTGGGATTGGCCGGAGGGGAAAGGAATGGTGCCCAATCACTTACACAGGAGCCGAGGCCCCCCCTGGCACACATCCATCTTCAGCACCATGACGAGGTCCCGATCAGCAGAGGCAAAACCCCTCCGCGAGGATCCAACAGCAGGAGGCGCTTAGAGGGGTGGACAGGAAGCAACTCGGGAGCCCCTTACAGCCTCGCCACTGACTGCGGGGGACTCGGGAGCACCATACTTCCCCACCTCCTCCCAAGGCACACCACGAAGGGGAGACACACTCGAAGGGGAGACACACTCGAAGCCCGCCACAATCGCTTCGAGACAGGCCGCGCCACACCATTTCTACCAGGCCCCTCAGCAGCATCACTACATCCACACAGACCACACCCACACCATTCGAAGAATCCACAGAGGCCACATTGCTCACACTGTCGACGTCATCTAGGGAAACAGCCTCGGAACACCAGCATGCACATTTCTCCAAATGGATGGAAGCATCAGAACGACAGTCGTCGAGATACACAAGCATTGCAGGCACCTCCCTAGCCGAAGCACCCCCTCCAAAACAGAAGAACCTGCTCCCCCTGGAGCCGAGACCACATCCACAGGCGAGGGCGGGACATGAACCTCCACTGGGACAGCCTCCACTACATGCAGGCCAGGCGACGGCCCACCCCGTGCACCGGCTCAACAACCCCAGGGGCCACGGCAGTTACCAGACGTGTCACACAAGCCGTAGAACCCACCGCAACAGGCGGAGCAGCAGACAGGCAATCAGACGCCTCAAGCACAGTACCCATACCGTCCGAACGCAACAGGGGCGGGAAATCCTCCGCACAAAAAATATGCACCCTACCAGTCGCTCCCATGTCGCATGCTGCAGCCAGATGACCCTCGTGACCACACTTATAACAAGTGCGCATTGCCCCCAATACAGGGAGCGGAGCGTGTAAACCAACACAGACGCTGACGATGGTATACTACACTTCAGCGACATCGTCAGGGTGCAGGAGCCGTCAATCATACCAGCACAGTGGCCGGCAAGGACCTTGTTCCAACGAACACTTAACACAGTCCCAAACCATTCAAAACAGGAGGTTAAAAGATCGTCCTGAAATTCGAAGGGGGGGGGGGTACCATGCACCGCCACATACGTCAAGGCGACACTAAGATTCACCACTTTAACAGAACCGGCGGTATCAAGGAGAGGGGAAACACGTCCCTCACACCGCTCGAGAAACACCTGAAAGGGCGCCTGGTGGTGGAACTTGGCCACACCACGGTCACCCTGAAGCAGCTGGACGCCCACGAAGTCCGACAGCTGCACATGGAGCATGTCCACCAGGGCGACACCAACTAACTGATGGTCCACCGGCACTGTAAATGCCAGACCAGCCGACAATGTCCTCATCACTGGAGCTGAGAAGTCCCCATGGCAAATCCAAACGACACCCTGTCAGTGGCAAACCACCACCACCAAGCAGGGGCAACCAGCAATCATTCAACGTAAACACTAGCCAGGAGCGGAGGGACCTCAGGAGCGTCCGACCCAGCCAGTTTTTTTTATTTTTTTATTTTTACATGCAAGCATGCAATGAAGTACAATAAATACAATAAAACAATACAGGAAACATAACAACAAAGCAAAACAGAAAACCACCGGCCAGAAGGACTGACAGCACAGCACAACAATAAGCATAACTGGAGAAAATGCAAGAGAAACACAGTATACATCAAGTCAAGAACATCACACAAAATATAAGACAATGTAAACATGGAATCATGCAATCAAATAATGACAAGAAAACAAACCATTGTAACATATGAAACAAAGCACACAGAAGCACTAGCCGGAAGGACCGACAACAAAGCACATCATGAAGTACAACATGAAAGATAACACAAGAAAATCATAACATACAACAAGCAATAAATAAAAAAAAAAGAGACAACACGTAAGGCAAAAATATAACACACAGGGCATAGTTTCAACACAAAATAAACATATGAAGAAGAACATGCACTTCGAACCACCGGCCTCGCAATAAACGAAGGGAGAGGCACGAGCACAGAACACAATAGGGCAAGCAAACAGCCAGAGGGGCATACGGCACTACATAAAGCACATAAACAAGAAATCAGTGGACATACTTGCCCGGAAACCAGGCCCGCGGGAACCACACATTGAACACTTTCCAGAGCAACCACCGCCGAGGATCTCGCACATCCACCAGGGAAGCCATAACATCCGGAACCCTGGAAACAAACACTTGCAAACAGGGGACCCAGATGGTATCACTGACGAGGCGAGTAGCCGCCACGCGTCCCCAGATGCAGGGAACCTGCCCACCATGAAAGTTCTCCGGTTCGTCAGACAGCATTAACTCGGCAATCGTTGCCCAGTGACCCGGCGGCATCACAGACGCCGGCAACACGTCCCCCAGGGCCCCAACGTGCATCCTCACAGGAGCAAAGCTGGACAGAGGGCACCACCACAGGAGCACCCGCGGCCACAGGCACACCACCAGACAACTGCAGGGAACCTGGACGGCGCACATCCTTCCGTAATGTCACCACCAGACCACGCCCAGCACCAGTATCCACACCATCCCTGGCAGCAGAAGCCACCACCCCCCACTGCGAAGAGCCCCCTGGTGGGGAAAGAACAGACGGCACGTCCGAGACACGGGCACCAGCACCAGCATGCACATGGACCTCCACCACCACTAACTGCGTAGACACCGACGTATCCAGATCCACACCGTCAGCACCCGAAGACCCACAGTCACTGAAGTTGCCAACATCGGCCCAGGCAGAAGACGAACGCCAGGAACGTTTGGGCACTGGCCGGATATCGTCAGAGCCGGATGCGGACCCAGAAACACAGACACCACAAGCCGGACGAACCGACGCCCGACGCAGAACAGCAGCCTCTAACACAGGGGAACCAGGCCACACACAGCAGAAGGCTCCGCAGTCACCCCAACACCCAGCACAGCTAGGACCCGAGGCGAGGATACAGGGCCAGGCACAGCAGCCGAAGACGAGGGAGAAGACGGCGACGCCTCACAGTGAGCACCAGGAAGGCCCACGGGAGCAGCGGGGACATTGACAGGAGCAGGAAGATCAGCTAATGGGAAGCTCACCTTCTCATCTCCAGAGTCCTCCTCCAGAGGGAGCGGCGGGAAATCCTCTTCCAGGAACAGTTTGACGGGGAGCAATCGGAGCTGCAGTGCACCCGGCAGCCTGATGCCCCAATAGGCCACACCGGAAACAGGTATGGGGTTGCCGGACATAGTACACCCGGACGTAGTACCCTAAAAGCCGGACAGAGGATGGAATGTACGACCTCAGGCGCATCCATAGGGTACGAATGTTGGTCTTCACACCCGTATACTTGCCAGAAGACAGCGTGTGCATCCGCACACTAACGTCGGTGCCAAACCGCTGGAAGAAACGCTGGAGGGTCTCAGGAAACTCCATGAGGGGCCCATGGACACTCACATACGTCATGGCACCACTATGATCCGAAATGGAGACAGATCCGGCGCCATCCTGCAGCTGCTAGGTACGTCCCTCGTACCGTCGGAAAAAGTCATGGTACGCCACTTCACCCACAAACTTGATGACCATACAGTGAGCAGTTACCAGCTCAACACCGTAAATTTCCATGACCGGGATGTGGAGCATGTCACACATGACCATCTCCTCGACCAGGTATCCCACACGGCCAGTAAACTCCAAACCCATGGAGTTTACCCTCACAACAGGGGGAAGATGGCCGCCCATGGTAAAAGCGCCACGTCCATACCAACCAGGAACAGCATGGAGGGTCTCCGACCCGGCCAGTGGTCGCTACTCAACTCCGAAAAGTATTCACTCAGGTTGTTGTTATGAGTATTATGGCTCTCTCTCGCCACATGGTGCTAAGATTCTTTGATAACATGAAACAATATTAACTAGCACATGGTATCAAGCTTCCCTAGCTGCGCATTAAGCTTATCAATGTTATAGTATTAAATTTTCACAAGTAGTAGGCAGCCACACACCAGGGGAAGGCAATCACACACCAGGGGAAGGCAGCCACACACCAGGGGAAGGCAGCCACACACCAGGGGAAGGCAGCCACACACCAGGGGAAGGCAGCCACACACCAGGGGAAGGCAGCCACACACCAGGGGAAGGCAGCCACACACCAGGGGAAGGCAGCCACACACCAGGGGGAAGGCAGCCACACACCAGGGGAAGGCAACCACACACCAGGGGAAGGCAGCCACACACCAGGGGAAGGCAGCCACACACCAGGGGAAGGCAGCCACACACCAGGGGAAGGCAGCCACACACCAGGGGAAGGCAGCCACACACCAGGGGAAGGCAGCCACACACCAGGGGAAGGCAGCCACACACCAGGGGGAAGGCAGCCACACACCAGGGGAAGGCAACCACACACCAGGGGGAAGGCAGCCACACACCAGGGGAAGGCAGCCACACACCAGGGGAAGGCAACCACACACCAGGGGAAGGCAGCCACACACCAGGGGAAGGCAGCCACACACCAGGGGGAAGGCAGCCACACACCAGGGGAAGGCAACCACACACCAGGGGAAGGCAGCCACACACCAGGGGAAGGCAGCCACACACCAGGGAAAGGCAGCCACACACCAGGGGAAGGCAGTCACACACCAGGGGAAGGCAGCCACACACACCAGGGGAAGGCAACCACACACCAAGGGAAGGCAGCCACACACACCAGGGGAAGACAACCACACACCAGGGGAAGGCAGCCACACACCAGGGGAAGGCAGCCACACACCAGGGGAATGACAACCACACACCAGGGGAAGGCAGCCACACACCAAGGGAAGGCAGCCACACACCAGGGGAATGACAACCACACACCAGGGGAAGGCAGCCACACACACCAGGGGAAGGCAACCACACACCAAGGGAAGGCAGCCACACACACACCAGGGAAAGACAACCACACACCAGGGTAAGGCAGCCACACACCAGGGGAAGGCAGCCACACACCAGGGGAATGACAACCACACACCAGAGGAAGGCAGCCACACACCAGGGGAAGGCAGCTACACACCAGGGGAAGGCAGCCACACACCAGGGGAATGACAACCACACACCAGGGGAAGGCAGCCACACACCAGGGGAAGGCAGCTACACACCAGGGGAAGGCAGCTCTCCACATAACATAAGCCCTCCCCCAGCACCACCTCCCACTCATATATTAACTCCCACTTGCTGCTTGAGCTCACACGCCAACATAATTAATGCTTGCCTGTGTTTACATTATACCTGAGGGAACCTTTGGTGCTTGCAGGCAACACTATACCCGAGGGAACCTTTGGTGCTTGCAGGCAACAGTATACCCGAGGGAACCTTTGGTGCTTGCAGGCAACACTATACCCGAGGGTACCTTTGGTGCTTGCAGGCAACATTATACCTGAGGGAACCTTTGGTGCTTGTAGACAACATTATACCTGAGGGAACCTTTGGTGCTTGCAGACAACATTATACCCGAGGGAACCTTCTTTGGTGCTTGCAGGCAACACTATACCTGGGGGGAACCTTTGGTGCTTGCAGGCAACATTATGCCTGAGGGAACCTTTGGTGCTTGCAGGCAGCATCATGCCTATGGGAACCTTTGGTGCTTGCAGGCAACATCATGCCTGAGGGAACCTTTGGTGCTTGCAAGCAACATCATTCCTGAGGGAACCTTTGGTGCTTGCAGGTAACATCATGCCTGAGGGAACCTTTGGTGCTTTCAGGCAACATCATGCCTGAGGGAACCTTTGGTACTTGCAGGCAACATCATGCCTGAGGGAACCTTTGATGCTTGCAGGCAATATTATACCTGAGGGAACCTTTGGTGCTTGCAGGCAACATCATGCCTATGGGAACCTTTGGTGCTTGCAGGCAACATCATGCCTGAGGGAACCTTTGGTGCTTGCAGGCAACACTATACACGAGGGAACCTTTGGTACTTGCAGGCAACATCATGCCTATGGGAACCTTTGGTGCTTGCAGGCAACATCATGCCTGAAGGAACCTTTGGTGCTTGCAGGCAACACTATACCCGAGGGAAACTTTGATGCTTGCAGGCAACATCATGCCTGAGGGAACCTTTGGTGCTTGCAGGCAACATTATATACGAGAACCTTTGGTGCTTGCAGGCAACATTATATACGAGGGAACCTTTGGTGCTTGCAGGCAACACTATACCCGAGGGAACCTTTGGTCCTTGCAGGCAACATCATGCCTGAGGGAACCTTTGGTGCTTGCAGGAAACACTATACCCGAGGGAACCTTTGGTCCTTGCAGGCAACATCATGCCTGAGGGAACCTTTGGTGCTTGCAGGAAACACTATACCTGAGGGAACCTTTGATGTTTGGAGGCAACACTATACCTGAGGGAACCTTTGGTGCTTGCATGCAACACTATATCTGAGGGAACCCTTGGTGCTTGCAGGCAACACTATACCCGAGGGAACCTTTGGTGCTTGCAGGCAACATTATAGATGAGGGAACCTTTGGTGCTTGCAGGCAACATTATACCCGAGGGAACCTTTGGTGCTTGCAGGCAACATTATACCCGAGGGAACCTTTGGTGCTTGCAGGCAACACTATACCTGAGGGAACCTTTGGTGCTTACAGGCAACACTATACCTGAGGGAACCTTTGGTGCTTGCAGGCAACACTATACCTGAGGGAACCTTTGATGCTTGCAGGCAACATTATACATGAAGGAACCTTTGGTGCTTGCAGGCAACATTATACATGAAGGAACCTTTGGTGCTTGCAGGCAACATTATTCATGAAGGAACCTTTGGTGCTTGCAGGCAACATTATACTTGAAGGAACATTTGGTGCTTACAGGCAACATTATACATGAAGGAACCTTTGGTGCTTGCAGGCAACATTATACCCGAGGGAACCTTTGGTGCTTGCAGGCAACATCATGCCTGAGGGAACCTTTGGTGGTTGCAGGCAGCATCGTGCCTGAAGGAATCTTTGGTGCTTGCAGGCAACATCATGCCTGAGGGAACCTTTGGTGCTTGCAGGCAACATTATACCCGAAGGAACCTTTGATGCTTGCAGGCAACATTATACCCGAAGGACCCATTGGTGCTTGCAGGCAACATTATACCTGAGGGAACCTATGATGCCTTCAGGCAACACTATACCTGAAGGAACCTTTGGTGCTTGCAGGCAACACTATACCCGAGGGAACTTTTGTGCTTGCAGACAACATTATACCCTAAGGAACCTTTGATGCTTGCAGGCAACATTATACCCGAAGGAACCTTTGGTGCTTGCAGGCAACATTATACCTGAGGGAACCTATGATGCTTTCAGGCAACACTATACCTGAAGGAACCTTTGGTGCTTGCAGGCAACACTATACCCGAGGGAACCTTAGGTGCTTGCAGGCAACATTATACCTGAGGGAATCTTTGGTGCTTGCAGGCAACATTATACATGAGGGAACCTTTGGTGCTTGCAGGCAACATTATACATGAAGGAACCTTTGGTGCTTGCAGGCAACACTATACCTGAGGGAATCTTTGGTGCTTGCACACAACACTATACACATTACACATGAGGGAATCTTTGGTGCTTGCAGGCAACATTATACATGAGGGAACCTTTGGTGCTTTCAGGCAACATTATACATGAGGGAACCTTTGGTGCTTTCAGGCAACACTATACCTGAGGGAACCTTTGGTGCTTGCAGGCAACACTATACCTGAGGGAACCTTTGATGCTTGCAGGCAAAATCATGCCTGAGGGAACCTTTGCTGCTTGCAGGCAACATTATACCCGAGGGATCCTTTGGTGCTTGCAGGCAACATTATACATGAGGGAACCTTTGGTGCTTGCAGGCAACATTATACATGAAGGAACCTTTGGTGCTTGCAGGCAACATTATACATGAAGGAACCTTTGGTGCTTGCAGGCAACATTATACAAGAAGGAACCTTTGGTGATTGCAGGCAACATTATACATGAAGGAACCTTTGGTACTTGCAGGCAACATTATACATGAAGGAACCTTTGGTGCTTGCAGGCAACATTATACATGAAGGAACCTTTGGTGCTTGCAGGCAACATTATACATGAAGGAACGTTTGGTGCTTGCAGGCAACATTATACATGAAGGAACGTTTGGTGCTTGCAGGCAACATTATACATGAAGGAACCTTTGGTGCTTGCAGGCAACATTATACATGAAGGAACCTTTGGTGCTTGCAGGCAACATCATACATGAAGGAACCTTTGGTGCTTGCAGGCAACATTATACATGAAGGAACCTTTGGGGCTTGCAGGCAACATAATACATGAAGGAACATTTGGTGCTTGCAGGCAACGTTATACTTGAAGGAACCTTTGGTGCTTGCAGGCAACATTATACATGAAGGAACCTTTGGTGCTTGCAGGCAACATTATGCATGAAGGAACCTTTGGTGCTTGCATGCAACATTATACATGAAGGAACACTTGGTGCTTGCAGGCAACGTTATACTTGAAGGAACCTTTCGTGCTTGCAGGCAACATTATACATAAAGGAACCTTTGGTGCTTGCAGGCAACATTATGCATGAAGGAACCTTTGGTGCTTGCAGGCAACATTATACATGAAGGAACCTTTGGTGCTTGCAGGCAACATTATACATGAAGGAACCTTTGGTGCTTGCAGGCAACATTATACATGAAGGAACCTTTGGTGCTTGCAGGCAACATCATACATGAAGGAACCTTTGGTGCTTGCAGGCAACATTATACATGAAGGAACCTTTGGGGCTTGCAGGCAACATAATACATGAAGGAACATTTGGTGCTTGCAGGCAACGTTATACTTGAAGGAACCTTTGGTGCTTGCAGGCAACATTATACATGAAGGAACCTTTGGTGCTTGCAGGCAACATTATGCATGAAGGAACCTTTGGTGCTTGCATGCAACATTATACATGAAGGAACACTTGGTGCTTGCAGGCAACGTTATACTTGAAGGAACCTTTCGTGCTTGCAGGCAACATTATACATAAAGGAACCTTTGGTGCTTGCAGGCAACATTATGCATGAAGGAACCTTTGGTGCTTGCAGGCAACATTATGCATGAAGGAACCTTTGGTGCTTGCAGGCAACATTATACATGAAGGAACCTTTGGTGCTTGCAGGCAACATTATACATGAAGGAACCTTTGGTGCTTGCAGGCAACATTATACATGAAGGAACCTATGCCGTGTTAGAAGATAAACTGGGAGCTAGAGAAGGTAGTTAGGTAATCTGAAATATTTCTTCTCTAAATGCTTGGTTTAGTACTTGCTCAGGTCTCAGGTGGAAGTGTATTCTCTCTCTCCCATCAGCGAACCCTTTCTTGCTCGGAACCTCTCTCACTACCTTCTTCCTCCCATGTTCAACCCTGTCTTCTGGAACCCTCTCCCTCTCTCCAGAACCCTGTCTTCTGGAACCCTCTCCCTCTCTCCAGAACCCTGTCTTCTGGAACCCTCTCCCTCTCTCCAGAACCCTGTCTTCTGGAACCCTCTCCCTCTCTCCAGAACCATGTCTTCTGGAACCCTCTCCCTCTCTCTACAACCCTGTCTTCTGGAACCCTCTCCCTCTCTCCACAACCCTGTCTTCTGGAACCCTCTCCCTCTCTCCACAACCCTGTCTTCTGGAACCCTCTCTCTCTCTCCACAACCCTGTCTTCTGGAACCCTCTCCCTCTCTCTCCACAACCCTGTCTTCTGGAACCCTTCCTCTCTCCACAACCCTGTCTTCTGGAACCCTCTCCCTCTCTCCACAACCCTGTCTTCTGGAACCCTGTCCCTCTCTCCACAACCCTGTCTTCTGGAACCCTCTCCCTCTCTCCACAATCCTGTCTTCTGGAACCCTCTCCCTCTCTCCACAACCCTGTCTTCTGGAACCCTCTCCCTCTCTCTACAACCCTGTCTTCTGGAACCCTCCCTCTCTCTCCACAACCCTGTCTTCTGGAATCCTCCCTCTCTCCACAACCCTGTCTTCTGGAACCCTCTCCCTCTCTCCACAATCCTGTCTTCTGGAACCCTCTCCCTCTCTCCACAACCCTGTCTTCTGGAACCCTCTCCCTCTCTCTACAACCCTGTCTTCTGGAACCCTCCCTCTCTCTCCACAACCCTGTCTTCTGGAACCCTCCCTCTCTCCACAACCCTGTCTTCTGGAACCCTCTCCCTCTCTCCACAATCCTGTCTTCTGGAACCCTCTCCCTCTCTCCACAACCCTGTCTTCTGGAACCCTCTCCCTCTCTCAACAACCCTGTCTTCTGGAACCTTCCCTAACCCGTTCTTCTAGAATCTTTTTTGGTGGGCTTCTGAGAACAGATGATCTTATAAGATGTAATAGAGAGGGGAACTTCTCTTAGATCCGCGGGCTGAGGGGAGGTGTGGGAAAGGCCAGGTGGCAGGGAGACTGGTAATGTGGGATGGTGCACTGATTCAGGAGAGATTGTGTGTGCGTTTACATGCCCGCTGGAGGGACGGCAGTCTTTGTAGAGTTGCTGTGGCGCCTTGCTGTGGCGCCTTGCTGTGGCGCCTTGCTGTGGCACCTTGCTGTGGCGCCTTGCTGTGGCGCCTTGCTGTGGCACCTTGCTGTGGCGCCTTGCTGTGGCGCCTTGCTGTGGCGCCTTGCTGTGGCACCTTGCTGTGGCGCCTTGCTGTGGCGCCTTGCTGTGGCACCTTGCTGTGGCGCCTTGCTGTGGCACCTTGCTGTGGCACCTTGCTGTGGCGCCTTGCTGTGGCACCTTGCTGTGGCACCTTGCTGTGGCGCCTTGCTGTGGCACCTTGCTGTGGCACCTTGCTGTGGCGCCTTGCTGTGGCACCTTGCTGTGGCGCCTTGCTGTGGCGCCTTGCTGTGGCACCTTGCTGTGGCACCTTGCTGTGGCGCCTTGCTGTGGCACCTTGCTGTGGCACCTTGCTGTGGCACCTTGCTGTGGCACCTTGCTGTGGCACCTTGCTGTGGCACCTTGCTGTGGCGCCTTGCTGTGGCGCCTTGCTGTGGCACCTTGCTGTGGCACCTTGCTGTGGCACCTTGCTGTGGCACCTTGCTGTGGCACCTTGCTGTGGCGCCTTGCTGTGGCACCTTGCTGTGGCACCTTGCTGTGGCACCTTGCTGTGGCGCCTTGCTGTGGCGCCTTGCTGTGGCACCTTGCTGTGGCACCTTGCTGTGGCACCTTGCTGTGGCACCTTGCTGTGGCACCTTGCTGTGGCACCTTGCTGTGGCACCTTGCTGTGGCACCTTGCTGTGGCACCTTGCTGTGGCGCCTTGCTGTGGCGCCTTGCTGTGGCACCTTGCTGTGGCACCTTGCTGTGGCACCTTGCTGTGGCACCTTGCTGTGGCGCCTTGCTGTGGCGCCTTGCTGTGGCACCTTGCTGTGGCACCTTGCTGTGGCACCTTGCTGTGGCACCTTGCTGTGACACCTTGCTGTGGCACCTTGCTGTGGCGCCTTGCTGTGGCACCTTGCTGTGGCACCTTGCTGTGACACCTTGCTGTGGCACTTTGCTGTGGCGCCTTGCTGTGGCACCTTGCTGTGGCGCCTTGCTGTGGCGCCTTGCTGTGGCACCTTGCTGTGGCACCTTGCTGTGGCGCCTTGCTGTGGCGCCTTGCTGTGGCGCCTTGCTGTGGCACCTTGCTGTGGCGCCTTGCTGTGGCACCTTGCTGTGGCACCTTGCTGTGGCGCCTTGCTGTGGCGCCTTGCTGTGGCGCCTTGCTGTGGCACCTTGCTGTGGCGCCTTGCTGTGGCGCCTTGCTGTGGCACCTTGCTGTGGCACCTTGCTGTGGCGCCTTGCTGTGGCACCTTGCTGTGGCGCCTTGCTGTGGCGCCTTGCTGTGGCACCTTGCTGTGGCACCTTGCTGTGGCACCTTGCTGTGGCACCTTGCTGTGGCACCTTGCTGTGGCACCTTGCTGTGGCACCTTGCTGTGGCGCCTTGCTGTGGCACCTTGCTGTGGCACCTTGCTGTGGCACCTTGCTGTGGCACCTTGCTGTGGCATCGTCATGCTGGGCTCTTCTCTCTCTAGTTGTTGTTGTGGTGGTTGAGCTTTGTCTCTTTGGTAATATATTACCTAAATAATTACCTTAATGTAAGGTAATAACATCATTATAACATCATAGTAATAACATCATTACCATTGATATATAGCATATTTTCGAGGCAAGATAGTGGTACCCTTATCAACCCGCTCTATATGTTGATAGTTTGTTATGTGTGCTCATTGCATATTTATATGCAATATTTTCCTAAGAATAGTAAACCCAGTAATGGGCTTGGTAAAGGAAAATTAGTTATACAAATGGTTTACTATGTATTTATATAGTGAATAACCTCACTTCTCTAAGAATATGATGTAAACTGGAGTTCAGATCCAGGTGTGAGAGGTTAGGTTAAGGAAGGTTTATGTCGGTGAAGGGAAAGTGGCCAGTAACAAGGCAGTTCTAAGAATATAATTGTAAAATAATGAGCTGTGACTCAGGCACAAGAGGTCAGGTCAAGGCAGGTCAAGGCAGGAGACTAAGTCCAGGCAGGTTGAGTTGATATCCAGTAACAACACTGCTTGAAATTATGTTTGACTGTCTCCTTCACTTATGGAAGCCCCACAGTGAAGCATCACTATACATGTAGTGTAGATGCACTGTAGATAACATACTGTAGACTAGTGTGTGTGACCTGGAGGTTCCTGGAACCTCAGTGTATCAACACATTTCAGTAATGTGAGTAAGCTTTGTAAGTTCCACTGCGAATATTTTTGTTTACTTTGATCTTAATGTGAGAGTTTGGATTAGTGGAATAAGTGAAATGGTTGAAGAATTGAGCTCGGAAAATTTCTAAAATTTTCTTTATTCTTTTAACCTTTATTCCTGTCGTGATATTCAACTAGGTCGCCTGAGGAAGGACTTGCTTAGCTAACACACCAGTGTAGTAAGCAGCTCATTCCTCACTCTGGGACCATTTATGAACAATTGACTAGGCGCGAGGAAAGGCCGAGACCCCAACAAAATTTGAAATCCCCTCCACTAGGCCGTCGACCTTCGCCAATTCGCCGAAGCTAACGAGTAGGTCACGGGCTCTCACAACAATAATTTATTGTTGTGTGGTGCCGTATATTTGATCCAAAACAATGAATCAGTCTCAATTTTATTAGTCGAGTGTGAAGAACATTTGCATAACAATAATAATGTGTGGGGGTGTAACGAAAAGACAGTGTTAACCATAACAACTTAGTTTATTCAATAAAGTACTAACTACTACAACAAAACGAAAGAAATGTCAATGACGTTACTCGAAATCCTTCCTGTGACACTATCAATGACAGCTAGACACCAGCCCCTCGGACTGCATAATGAACTAACTCGAACATAAGACGTGATCACAGAGGAATCAACAAGCAAGCAAGAACTAACAGATCTATAATCACAATTACAACAAATGACACAGTAGGTTCTGAAACACATCTCCAGTAACCTCCTAACTGTTCTACGCCTCAGTGCAGTCTACACCTGCCATAGCGGTTGCAATGCAATCAAATCAGTAGTCTTTCAATAACTAATGGGTTCACTGGCAACTCCAGCAGCCTTCCTCAAATTACTCCTTACGTTAACACTCCGTCCCACGGACGATCAACAATCAATAACACTTTGATTTACATTAATGATAAAATAACATTTACGTTAATAACAAGATAACATTTACGTTAATTTAATAACTCTTACAACTGTCACTAGTAACGCGGAAATTACACAACACTCTACCCGTCGAGCATTCAGTGAGTAAATCCCATTAATCCCTGTACTTCCAGACAGCTGATTAATCTCTTTACTAGTTACGATAATTTACGTTATCGGTTACTAATCACTCAACGATGGTAAACTCTGATTTTACAATGTCCAAAATGCTAAGAGAACGGTAATCACTCGTGATTACCTTCAGAGTAATTAATTACTATCCTCAATATCAATAATTAAAGAATTAAATATGCAACCTTTCACACTGGCTCAGCAATTTACATTAAGGTATGAATTCCGTCCGAGCTTTCCATACTCAGACCAATTCAGGTGATTAGGTCGACTGCTGGCAGCCGTGGAGTGAGGACGTTTACCGACCCTCCGTGGCTGTTGGGGTCGTTTGCCGTTTTGGTCGCCAGGTGGTGTGGGCATCTCTGCCCTCCCAGTTTTGTTGCCTGCCTGGCTGCGTGTTGACGTGGCAGTTCTGACATGGGGGGCCATCTTCCTCCTGTTGTCTGTGTAAATTCCGTGGGGCTGGAGTTCACGTGTAAGGCTGGATATCCGACCATTCAGTTGGTGATGTGTCATATGCTTCGTATCCCGGTGGAGGCTATCTACGGTATTAAGCTTGTTACTGCCCACCGGGTGGTTGTCAAGTTCGTGAGGGAGGAGGAGTACCGAGACTACCTCCATCGTACGAGGGGCGTACGTTGCCATTGCCAGATGCTGCCGGCTCTGTGGCGATCTCGGACTGCAGTGGTGCCCTGACTTATGTTAGTGTCCACGGTGCGCCCCTGGAGTTCCCTGAAGACCTCCTCCGGCGCTACTTCGGGAGGTATGGTGCAGTTGGCGGTGTGCGAGTGAACACGCTTTCCTCGGGGAGATATGCTGGGCGGCGGACGAACATCCGTACCTTAAGTATGAGCATGCGGTCGGATATCCCGTCTAATGTCCGGCTGCTGGGTTACTACGTCCGGGTGTTTTATGCCCGGCAGCCCCGTACTTGTTTTCGATGTGGCCAGCTGGGGTATCAGGCTGCCGGGTGCTCTGAGGCCCCTGCTGCTCCTGTCAACTTGTTCTGGGAGGAGGATTTCCCGCCGCTCCCTCAGGGCGTGGATTCCGGAGATGAGGAGGTGCGGGTCCCGGGAGGCGGTTCCCCCTGCTGAGGTTTGTGGTGAGCGGGATAGCCTGGTGGTGGTGTTGAGAAAAGATGCTCGCTCTGAGGGTCCTGTGGCCCCTTCCTCGTTCCCCGTTTCCTCGGCAGAGGTCTTGCCGCCTCTTCCGTCTCCGGCCGTTTCTTCCGCGTCTCCTGCGGTCTCAGTGGAGGTGCTACCGTCTCGTCGACCGTCCCCTGCTCCTGTGCATACGACGGCCAGGCAGTCTCAGCGACCCTCGTCCGCTTCTTCGGCGTCGTCTGCTTCCTCGCAGGGCGTAGTTGGCCCTCCCCAGCCTTGCGACTTGTGTCAGTGACCTTAAGCGTACGTTAGCCGTTGCCACCTGATCTGGATGTTCCAGAGTTTATGATACCTCCTCGGCAGCGGGGGATTCGTAACCCTTCCGACCATGAGGATTTGATTTGGGAGGCTTATAAGAAGAAGTATCCTTAGGATCTTTTCCCTGAAAAGCACACTTTTGCCTCTTGAGGACTGTGTTCCTCGCATATGATTTCTTAATATTTTGTGTATCCTTTTGCGTGCATGGCTGTGGGGTGCGGGTGGGGCGTGTGAGTGTGTGGGTGGGGTGTGGGTGGGGCGTGTGAGTGTGTGGGTGGGGTGCGGGTCGGGCGTGTGAGTGTGTGGGTGGGGTAGGTTATGCTTCCCGGTCTATCCTGCGTGCTCTGGTTTATGTTGTGGGTTTTTTGTATGGCTTGTGTGTGGATGAGCGGTTGCTGTGCGTTGGTGTGTCCGGTTGTGGATGTCGTGTGCGCTTGTTCATGTCTTATTGTTTTTTTTTTTTTTAGATATATACAAGAGTTGTTACATTCTTGTACAGCCACTAGTACGCGTAGCGTTTCGGGCAAGTCCTTAATCCTATGGTCCCTGGAATACGATCCCCTGCCGCGAAGAATCGTTTTTTCATCCAAGTACACATTTTACTGTTGCGTTAAACAGAGGCTACAGTTAAGGAATTGCGCCCAGTAAATCCTCCCCGGCCAGGATACGAACCCATGACATAGCGCTCGCGGAACGCCAGGCGAGTGTCTTACCACTACACCACGGAGACTGGTGTAGTGCCTGGGATTGCGCGTGCCCTTCAGGCTGTTGGCGTGTTCCGGCCACGGTTTATGTTCTTTGTTATGTTTTGCCATTATGTTTCGCCTCCAGTTTGTTATGGGAGGTCTGTTTCCTTTATTGTTATTCTCATTCTTATTGTGTGTTTATCGTTTTGTGACTGTGCTTCTCCGTCTGTGTTTGAGGTGTTGTTAGGCTTATGTGTACGTCATGTTCTGGTGTTCCCCCCTGTGCTTATATTCCGTGTTCTGGTGTTTCCCCTGTGCTTATATTCCGTGTTCTGGTGTTTCCCCTGTGCTTATATTCCGTGTTCTGGTGTTTCCCCCTGTGCTTATATTCCGTGTTCTGGTGTTTCCCCTGTGCTTATATTCCGTGTTCTGGTGTTTCCCCTGTGCTTATATTCCGTGTTCTGGTGTTTCCCCCTGTGCTTATATTCCGTGTTCTGGTGTTCCCCCCTGTGCTTATATTCCGTGTTCTGGTGTTCCCCCCTGTGCTTATATTCCGTGTTCTGGTGTTCCCCCCTGTACTTATATTCCGTGTTCTGGTGTTTCCCCTGTGCTTATATTCCGTGTTCTGGTGTTTCCCCCTGTGCTTATATTCCGTGTTCTGGTGTTCCCCCCTGTGCTTATATTCCGTGTTCTGGTGTTCCCCCCTGTGCTTATATTCCGTGTTCTGGTGTTTCCCCTGTGCTTATATTCCGTGTTCTGGTGTTTCCCCTGTGCTTATATTCCGTGTTCTGGTGTTTCCCCCTGTGCTTATATTCCGTGTTCTGGTGTTCCCTCTGTGCTTATATTCCGTGTTCTGGTGTTCCCTCTGTGCTTATATTCCGCTGTGTTTATCTTTTTGTGGTGTTTTATGTATGGGCTTTTGTGTGTTTTGTGGTCAGCCCTTCCGGCTGGTCTTCTCTTGATTTATTCCTTTGTCCGTGTTCATGTGTGTGCTTTGTACTTTGTGCTTGTGTTCTACGTTCTATTTGTTTATGCTTTCATTGTAACTTATACGCATGCTTGCATGTAAAAATACAAATAAAAAATAAAATTCAGGTGATTAAGAACGCTAATCACCACGTTTACGTTATTCTAAAATGACGTTACTCTTCCCATGAGTCAATCAAGTGCTGGTATTTCCGGGCAGATAAATAACGACGTTACGTTAATGGAACAATGGAGCCTTCGTGTGAGTCGATCAAACACAGATCGAGGTTAATTACTTCCTGAACACGTCAATTACCCAGCCCACTGACCGCTAATTACAACAGACAATACTCTAATTCTTATCTGGCTGATGGCTAGGCTCCTTGAGACTACCGTAGCTGCTTGGCAGGAAAGTAAATTAACCCAAACGTATTCTACGTTACTCAAATTGTTAAAGAACAAATTATCTTAAAGCAATGGGCGTTCCCTTGGTTATGTAATATTAATTGTCTCACAATCACCTCACTGAATGCCTGGACTTCGATGTCCTACCAGATAACAGGAGAATATAAACCCAAGTACTCGTCTACAGCCGAGTTCACCCACGACAATGACAAATCAATCTAACAAATCACAGTAATTTACGCTACAATCCGGTTGCAATGACAATACTGCAGAACACTAGTAAATAACACTCGGGACATGAACCTTCAAGAACACGGCCCCACAATGACTTGCTGAACTGCAGTCACATACGGTGATTTCTCAACACTAGCACAATCACCATCAATGACAACCCCTTTTGCAATAACACGGCAAGTACTCTAATTTCAAAGTATTAGAATACTGCACAACACTTACTGTTGCAAATGACCCCAGTGCTCTAATTACCACTAGAACGTAGATCCTCACATTGCAATCACAACAGTAAATAACACAATAATACAGGGCACCGGGACACTACGATCATATATATATATATATATATATATATATATATATATATATATATATATATATATATATATATATAAAATTCTCTAAAAAATAGGGAAGGGAGTACCACCTCTGGCTGGAAGAAGGGGGACCCATAGCCTCGGAGGAAACCACACAACGCATTGGAGGGAATGTAGGTCCCTTCCAATACAGTTTCTGTGTGCTTTTCTCCTACCACCCCCTTCCCTTTTTTTTTTTCCTTTATTGTGTATTTAAAGGTTACAAAACATACAAGACAAATGCCTAAAGGCTATGGATCTCTTGAAGCTCCTCCGCTTCTGGACAGGAACCGAGGACGCAGCAAGCATTTCCCCTCTGGATCGCCACACTGAGACGCTGAAACAAAAAACTGGAAGCCCTTGGGTCTCTGGTGACGTCAATGAGCCTGGAACCCAATTCCTTGAGAAATCCCAAGGCACTCTTGCCCCAGGGGCCATGCGTCTCAGACGCTATGGGAACAAAGAGGTATTGACCTTCCAGTCGCCTGTACTTGAGTGATTTTGCTGTTTCCCTGTGGTTGGCCGCCCCACCTGCTTGATCAGCTCCCAAGTGTACATAGGTGTCAGCCAGGGTGGATACACATGTGTAGTCCCACACCAACTGTCTACCCTCCTTCCATGAGTATATGGTGATGCCATCAGGGCGAAGTGCTGGGAAATCCGGGTTTTGGACCCCTAGGATGCGAGGTTCTCTCTCCGCTGGGCACCTAGCTGAGACGAGGCTTCTCTTGATGATGTCATTGACCTCGTTGTGTCTTGCATGCCAGCCCTTTGTGCTTCCGCAATGCAACCCATGCAGTCCGTATTGGTCTGCTTCCACCCTGTTGCAGTACACTTGTATTCAGTGTGAATTGGGGCACCAAGGCGGAGGGCCACTGCTACACGAAGGGATTCTGGATCTAGGCGCGTGCCCATTGCTGACATGGGTACTGCTAGGAGGAAGTCTCCTGCATGGGGGGCACGCACTGCTCTGAAGCGGGCTTTCTCCTTGTCTGATGTTGCGACGCTGAGCATGGCATCAGCTACTTTTTCCACTAAAGGGTGGTCCCAGCCGGACTGTTTGTGTTGTTTTGTTAGCTCTATAATGGTTGCTGGGGCTGCAAGAACATCCCACTGATTTGAACATTCAGTGAAAGCAGGATCGTGTATTCCTGCTGAATCTCTCAGGGTTGCAGGTAAAATATCTCTGACGAGGTCGTGCGATATATATATATATATATATATATATATATATATATATATATATATATATATATATATTAGTATATTTTGGTAGCAGTCTTTCCTGTAGACATATATTATTAAATATGACCGAAAAAGTAAGATTAATAATTCTAACATGAATTTTCTCGATCTTTCTTACGTTTCTTTTCACTGTTGATGGTAATTCAAAAATCAATTCTCCAAAATTCATTTTTATTTCTAGTCTGACGCGACACTTGAGCGCGTTTCGTAAAACTTATTACATTTTCAAAGACTTTAGTTTACACACACACACACACACACACACACACACACACAACTTTAACTGAATTGAGCTTAAACATCTTCGAGTTTTTTATACCTACATTTGGGTGAGGTGACATGTTACAATTGTTTTGGATGAGGTGAAAATAAACTTTTAACACAAGACAGAACACGAAACAATGGGTATTAAAGGAAGGTAACTGCAGAAGGCCTATTTTTATTGGCCAATATTTCTTGATGCTTCTATATTGGAGCGGAGTCTTGAAGTGGGTAGAATATAGTTGTGCATTAATTGGCTGTTGATTGCTGGCTGTTCTCGAAAGATCGAGAGAATTCGTGTTAGAATTATTAATCTTACTTTTTCGGTCATATTTAATAATATATGTCTACAGGAAAGACTGCTACCAAAATATACTAATATATATATATATATATATATATATATATATATATATATATATATATATATATATATATATATAATATGTCGTACCTAGTAGCCAGAACGTCGTTCTCGGCCTACTATGCAAGGCCCGATTTGCCTAATAAGCCAAGTTTTCCTGAATTAATATATTTACTATAATTTTTTTCTTATGAAATGATAAAGCAACCCTTTTCTCTATGTATGAGGTCAATTTTTTTTTATTGGAGTTAAAATTAACGTAGATATATGACCGAACCTAACCAACCCTACCTAACCTAACCTAACCTATATTTATAGGTAAGGTTAGGTTAGGTAGCCAAAAAAAGCTAGGTTAGGTTAGGTTAGGTAGGTTAGGTAGACGAAAAAACATTAATTCATGAAAACTTGGCTTATTAGGCAAATCGGGCCTTGAATAGTAGGCTGAGAAGTGTGTTCTGGCTATTAGGTACGACATTATATATATATATATATATATATATATATATATATTGATTTATATATATAAATCACACTTGTCACGGCCCTGGGAACAAAACAGGAAATTAACTCCACAATCTGGTATCTATCCACAATAATCATTGCCAGGATCTCTGACGTCACACACTGACACTAACCTGAGAGCTCAGTACTGGAATTCCACACCTGCAAGATTACACATGGAATAATATCACTCCGTCCCACGGACGATGAAAAATGATTGAATTACCACAATTCTACCAGAATGGAATATAAAATATTACATGGACATCCCTCTCAGTCCTTGGCTAATCTATGTATACTGTTCCCGTGTGTACCCACACACACACACACACACACACACACACACACACACACACACACACACACACACACACACTGTACGTCTGTTTACACAAGACGTAAATCCCTCTGGACTGACAAGATGTCGACAAGGGTGATTATCTCCTCGTCCACACTTCACTTCACCTCTACAGGTGCTGTTAGTGACAATGTGACGGAACACCTGACTTTGAATTCAGACTTTAAACTGACTAATCACCAGGAATACACACATAGGTACTTACGCATTTATACAGCCGGCCTCACCATACATCAGGCACCCCGCGCGGGTGGCTGGCTCACGGCGGTGGAGATGACTAGAGCGCTCCTCACATGGTATCTAACGTACAATTGGCGCAGATTTCGAACCCCCCCCCCCCCCTCACAACATGGCCCGGTTCGCACCCTCGACCACAGGTGAAGCGGAACGTTCATACCCAGGCGACGCGCACAACGAATAACGTCTTACACAAACATGGGAAATCTGCCTTAAAACACTGACAAGAATTTCCCCGTTCCCATCGACTGCTACAGAGCACTAGCAGGAATTAGAACGTCTATAATCACTGGTATGGGGATCCACGAGTCTGTTACTGCTCGTATGCAAATTACCCACATCCCAGATCTCTACCCACTGTACACAATGTCTTTCTCCTCTTCGAGCGAAGACTTCGGCCGGATTCTGCTGCGACCGCCGTCGTAGATGAAGCAGGAGGTGAAGCAGTTGAGTAGTCTAGCCACCACGACGCCCTATACTCAGTTTGGCCGAATGAGCACAGGGAGCGTCAGGACAAGGTGGTGGCTGTGTTCAGAATGACGCCTTGAGGGAAGGACACCGGCGATTCCCGCGTCTCCTCGAAAGAACCAATGAGAAGGAGGCACACAACGTTCTACCCCTCTCAACCAATCAGCGGCGGTGTAGCATGGCTCTGGGGCAACTTCAAGATGGCTGACTTCCCCAGATGTTTGCTAAGATGGCGGCTGTTGCCATGGCGACGATGCTGTAGCTTGCGGGAGGCCCACGCTCGCCCCACGCTGTCCCAGGCGGCCTGACTGTTCCCCCGCAAATCTTGAGTCCTCGCTCCAAGCCATACAATGAAATGATGATCTTGGCTATATCTCTGTGCACAGACGTGCAACCCCGGCCAGGGGTAACATTTCTGGACTGCTGTGACTGGGGATCTCACATGAGTCCAAACACAAGATGTTTCGGGTACAGGTTACCAAACGTAAGTCCGCGCACTTAACAAGTGTACTGGCCTCTCCACAGGCTGAAGAACACCATTGTAGGTGAGCTGGTGAACCATTCCCTCACACTTAAATCATGTTCTTTGATAATAAATATCTTGGGAATTTCATTGTATATAATGTTTTGTGATCTTTTATTATGAAAAACTCCTGTCCATGGTTGAATTACTTTAAACAATTATGAAAGTTATCAGATGAGGAGAACTTGTTCCAGCATCGTTTGGAAAGCGTTACGCTGTTGGCATTGGTGAGTATGTATGTGTAATTACCTGGTATTGGTGGGCGGTGTGTGCTGACCCGCGCACTGTGACGGTGCAGCATACACTCCCTTCCTAGATAGCTCACGTCTCTGGAGAAAAACCCATCTGGCCCTCAGTTCTAGCGTTCTGCTCCATGACTTCACTGTTCACCATTCATTTTTCATCCGGTTTGTACTTGTGGGCATAGCAATGGGATTTCGGCTCTCGCTCCACAGTCAACATTCCTTATTTTCCCAGCCAACTGGATGCCCCCTGAACGAGGAGCAGAGGATGAAGGTCCCTAGCTCTCCCCTACACTCTACGAAGCCTCCTCGCTGCTCAACTAATGATTCGATCCTTCTCACGGGACTCGAATAAAGAACATCCCCCTTAATGGTAGAACTAACATTGATACACCTTTAGCTCACGTCGACTAAGAAATAAGTGCCTCGTTTCTCTGTTACTATGAAGAGTGTGTGTTGTTGAACCAATTGGAGCCCAGGACAGGCAGGGGACCCGTCTCTGATTTTCACTTCCCATTAGCTAAACATGACACCTCATCTGGACATGTCTGTTTGCTTTAACGTCACGGTTTTTCCGGGCGCCATTCTGTTCTAGACTATTCCATCGTATAGAAAAGAAAATTAAATGTCTGCCTTAATATGAGTTTTTGAGTGCCCTAATTGTCCACGGAATATCCCCAAAGGAGCATAGAAACATCCAGGTATACCTTGAGGTGCTTCCAGGGCTTAGCGTCCCCGCGGCCCGGTCGTCAACCAGGCCTCTAACATTATTGCCAACAGCATTTGGTGGTCCCAGGTGATCACCCATCCAAGTACTAACTAAACCCAACGTTGCTTAACTTCGCTGATCGGACGAGAAGCGGTGTTCTCAACGTGGTATGGCCGTTGGCCATACCACGTAACAGTAAAAATATATATATATTTACAGATAAAAATAATCTAAAAATAATTAATGAGTGGAACTCTCCCATATCCATCCTGTACTTTAATTAATATACAAGAATCAGAAATATCAAGTTTGGTGGAATATTGAGCATGTTGTTTTACTCATATAAAGATGAACACAGATCAGGTTAGCAGCGTGGTGGCTCATCTAGCTCCTCATCATCAACGACTCATAAAAATATATTCTGAAATCTTGACTCTCTCTCTGTATAACTACTCTGTAGTCACTCAAACCAACACTATGATATTCTGCAAGTTAAATGAACATGAACTGTGGCTTATCTGACTGATGGGGTGGCAGTAGGAACCTGAAGCCCTGACTCACACGAATGTCCCTTCCGCCATTGTTCTGGTCTAGTCCCTGAGGACGCCCTCTCACTTCCGACCCTCAATACCAGATTTTCAATCATCTATCATCTATATCTATATAAATAATAATGTAAATGTTCGTTCGTTCAAAATCGCTAATCTCCGAAAGTTCTTTACCGATTGCTTTGAAATTTTTACGCAACATTCCATTCGCATCCGAGCGGGTTTTTATATACATACTATGTAGATGTCACGTCTGTAACAGTTAAGAACATTTTTTTTTTAAACAGCGCCATCTGTTGCACGTAACAGCAACACACGCTATATTAATATGTTACGATTCTATTTCGATGTTTCCGATTTCATTGACAAATTTAATTTTCATAGAATTCGATTTATTTTCATTTTGATTTAATTATTTTGTGTGACATTGCGTTGGAACTGAACTGTGTTGTTTACAATACCGTTCATTTGGTAAGTATAGTGTATTTTGTAATGTTTTCATTGTTTTTCATTTCGTTTCTTACTGTTCTACTTATTTTTCAGTGATGGGAACATTAGATCATTTGGGAACGCATCGGATGAAGGAGTGGGGAATGGTGGGGAGGACGAGGGGACGAGAGTGGGGTTGGTGGGGAGGCTGAGGGGATTGGGGTTGGGATATTGGTGGGGAGGACGAGGAGACGTGAGAGTGGGGAATGTTGGAGACGAGGGGGGACAGATGGGGGAGTGGAGAATGGTGGGGAGGACAAGGGAACAGGGAAGTGGAGGATGGTGGGGAGGACGAGAGGACGGGGAAGGGGGGTAATGGTGGAGAGGATGAGGGGACGGGGGAGTGTAGCATGGTGAGGAGGACGGGGGAATGGAGAATGATGGGGAAGAAAAGGGGAGAGTGGAGTGGGGGATGGTGGGGAGGATGAGGGGACGGGGGAGGAAGAAATGGTGGGGAGGACAGGGGGACGGGGGAGTTGGGTATGGTGGGGAGGACGAGGAGACAGGGTAGTGGGGAATAATGGGGAGGACGAGGGGATGGGGGAGGGGGGGAATAGTGGGGAGGATGAGGGGATGGGGAATGATGGGGAGGACAGGGGGACGGGAGGGTTGTTGCTGAGCCATCGCAAAGTGTGCCCGGGTACAGCTAGTTAAGAAATAATGGAGTTCAACAGGCGTATTTCTCCTGTACATATTGGTCAAATATATAATCAAATCATATCTTCAGGCACCACTTTGCTGGGCGGAGGGATATCGTGGAACTCTACGGTCTCCCAGCAGACAACTGACATTTGCCTCCACGAACATATATATATCTGACACTTTTTTATATAATGCTTCTTTAAACAATTTCTACCTCAACTCTACACAAATTAGTAGATATATATCGTAACGGGTAGCTTCAAGACGCTGTTCAGATTGAGTATGACTGGATAGGGAGCCTGAAGAGGCCAACTGGGAGGCTCGTACTACAACAGCCCCTACGATTAAAACTTTGAAATGTAAATATTGATGGAGAAATGTGTACTTTAAACAAAGATGATTTTTTTGTCGTCTTTTAACAGCTAATAAATAATATCTTGAATAATCAGCATCATTTGTGTCCTTGTGCTGGTGAGGCTGCAAATGGGAGGTTAAGAGTAGCATGGAGGTGTGACGAGGCACGTGTTGACGTGTTGCAGGAGGGTGCAGCCCGGAGGTGGAGACGGACACCAGCTCCGAGGACGAGATGCAGCGGCGGCTGAGGAAGACTGCCAGCGAGGGCGGCGGCCACGACTCGGACACCCCCGCGCCCCCGGCCAGGTCAGTCACTATACAACAACCATTTCATTCTCTAGTTTATTGTTATATTTATAATGGTTCCATGGTAAAACATGTGCTCATGTGCTTCACATAGATACAAGGGTAGTGTGAAGCTACATATCCTCTCAAATACATGTCAAGTCATCTGCCTAGCAATAAAGTCATCATAGATTAATAAGAATTAACCGAAAACCTTTATTCTTAACACATATCTTACTAATTCTAGACATAGTTTATAGTACTGTGTTAATGTATAGTTTATATAGCACTGGGCTAATGTATATACATATTTCTGGCCTTACATGCCTATATATACATAGTTCAGTCATTATCTGCCACGCTTTATCCATGTTTCCTGCAATTCACGATTTACAGAGAGACGTTCTGAGGGATTTGTGTCAGGAAGCACCATTGTTGAACTATGTTGCATGCAAGACACGCTCGCTACACTACTCACACACAATATTATACTTGTGTAGCATTACTCACACGCTCAGGTCTTTTGCAGATTAAACATTTGCTAATATTTCTCTGTACATTATTATTCAATATGTCTGTGTACTGCCTTGTCTAAATCAATAGTATAGTTTAAAACAACGTTAACATGAACACCAACACTTAATGTGTAGCTAACATGAGAGAAAAATCAAAACAGTTCAGAGAATTACCAATTATCACTTACGATTTAAAGCAGTAGAGATAGTTGTCCTCCATCCGGGGAAGGAGCACAGCCTCACCCTCTGGGCACCTCCTGCTCTCTCTCACACCTCTACTCACCTAGTTGTGCTTGCCGGGGTTGAGCTCTGCTCTTTCCGCCCGCCTCTCAACTGTCAATCAAATGTTTCTACTACTACCTTTTTTCCCTACACCACACACACACACACACACACACACACCAGGAAGCAGCCCGTGACAGCTGACTAACTCCCAGGTACCTATCGTGTCCAACGTGCTGTCCATTCGGCCACCAGCCCCCCCCCCCCCCGGAGGTGGTGGAGGCTGCTGGTATACACCCGGCCATATAGTATTGTGTTCGTCTGCTGTAAACAATATTGTACTAGTCAATTGTAAACAGTATTGTGCTAATCTACTGTAAACAGACGTTGGACACAACCGTGTTTACACTCTCACTAACACAACTAGAAGCATTTACATGTAATATCAATTAATAAAATGACAAACACAGTAATATCATATGAAAATATATATATATATATATATATATATATTAGTATATATATTAGTATATTTTGGTAGCAGTCTTTCCTGTAGACATATATTATTAAATATGACCGAAAAAGTAAAATTAATAATTCTAACACGAATTTTCTCAAAATTTCTTATATTTCTTTTCACTGTTGATGGTAATTGAAAAATCAATTCTTCAAAATTCATTTTTATTTCTAGTCTGATGCGACACTTGAACGCGTTTCGTAATAACTTATTACATTTTCAAAGACTTTAGTTTACACACACACACAACTATAACTTGCAAACACTAAACAGAGTTTAAACAGTTTTGATTTTATACCTGCATTTGGGTGAGGTGATATGTTACAACAGTTTTGGATGAGGTGAAAACAAACTTTCAACACAAAACAGAACACGAAACAATGGGTATAATATTTTGTAAGTTAAAGGGAAGAATGGAAGTAACTGCAAAGGGCCTATTGGCCCATATTTCTTGATGCTTCTATATTGGTGCGGAGTCTTGAAGTGGGTAGAATATAGTTGTGCATTAATTGGCTGTTGATTGCTGGTGTCGACTTCTTAATGTGTAGTGCCTCGCAGATATCAAGCCGCCTGCTATCGCTGTATCTATCGATGATTTCCGTGTTTTTTGTTAAGACTTCTCTGGTGATGGTCTGGTTGTGGGAAGAGATTATATGTTCCTTAATGGAGCCCTGTTGCTTATGCATCGTTAATCACCTGGAAAGAGATGTTGTTGTCTTGCCTATATACTGAATTCTTTGAGGCTTACAGTCCCCAAGTGGGCATTTGAAGGCATAGACGACATTGTTCTCTTTTAAAGCGTTCTGCTTTGTGTCTGGAGAGTTTCTTATGAGTAGGTTGGCCGTTTTCTTGGTTTTATAGTAAATCGTCAATTGCATCTTCTGATTTTTGTCTGTAGGGATAACGTTTCTATTAACAATATCTTTCAGGACCTTTTCCTCCGTTTTATGAGCTGTGGAAAGTTCCAAAAAAGAAAGAGAGTTCTTCATCAACTTGCTTCCATCCTGAGCTGTGGCTGAGAGCACGATCGACATAAGCGTTAACGACACTCCTCTTGTACCTATCTGGGCAGTCACTGTTGGAATTGAGGCACATTCCTATGTTTGTTTCCTTAGTGTAGACTGCAGTATGGAAACCTCCGCTCCTTTCCATGACTGTTACATCTAGAAAGGGCAGCTTCCCATCCTTCTCCATCTCGTAAGTGAAATGCAACACAGAATTCCGCTCAAATGCCTCCTTCAGCTCCTGCAGATGTCCGACATCAGGTACCTGTGTAAAAATTTCGTCAACATAATTGCAGTATATGGCCGGTTTCAAGTTCATGTCGACTAAGACCTTTTGTTCGATGGTACCCATGTAGAAGTTCGCAAACAGGACACCTAGGGGAGAACCCATGGCGACCCCATCTACTTGCTTATACATGTGCCCATCCGGGCTCAAGAAGGGTGCCTCTTTAGTACAAGCATGGAGTAGTTTCCTTAGAATGTTTTCTGGTATGTCAAGAGGAGTACAGGCCGGATCACGATACACTCTGTCCGCTATCATCCCTATTGTTTCATCCGCAGGTACGTTGGTAAACAGTGATTCTACGTCCAATGAGGCTCTTATCCCTGTGGCCCGTGTTCCCCCGCAGTAAGTCAACAAATTCCTTTGGAGACTTCAGGCTGAAGGCGCAAAGGACATAAGGAGTCAGCAAGCCGTTGAGTCGCTTCGCCAGTCTGTACGTGGGTGTGGGTATCTGGCTGATGATTGGCCGAAGTGGGTTTCCAGGCTTATGTGTCTTGACATTTCCATACGCGTATCCAGGTTTATATTCCCCAATAATCTTTAGCAGGTTGATCCGGTTCACAGTTTCGATCAATTTGTTGACCTTTACTTTCAATTTGGCTGTAGTGTCCTTCGTTACCCTTTGGAATTTAGTTTGGTCTCGTTGGACGTAGAATCACTGTGGACTCCACCTGCCAAAGGTGTATTTTCTGATTTTTGTCTGTGGGGATAACGTTCCTATTAACAATATCTTTCAGGACTCTTTCCTTCGTTTTATGAGCCGTTGAAAAGAAGTTCCTGTAAAACAGCCTAATAGGGTGGTACAGGTGTTGTGTTAGCTGACTCTTTAGAGGTTTCATGGCGTTTCACCTTTCTTTTTATGACATCTTCAAGATAACCATTAGAGAAGCCACTGTTGACTAGGACCTGCCTTACCCTACAGAGTTCTTCATCGACTTGCTTCCAACCAGACCTGAGAACCCGGTTAACGTAGACATTGACAACACTCCTCTTGTACCTATCTGGGCAGTCACTATTGGCATTAAGGCACATTCCTACGTTTGTTTCCTTAGTGTAGACTGCAGTATGGAAGCCTCCAATTCTTTCCATGACTGTTACATCTAGAAAGGGCAGCTTCCCATCACTCTCCATCTCGTAAGTGAAACCTAACACTGAATTTTGCTCGAATGCCTCCTTCAGCTGCTGCAGACGTCTGACATCAGGTACCTGCATAAAAATATCGTCAACATTCCTGCAGTATATGGTGGATTTCAAGTCCATGTCAACTAAAACCCTCTGCTCTATGGTTCCTATGTAGAAGTTCCCAAACAGGACACCTAGGATAGAACCCATGGCGACCCCCATCTACTTGCTTGTACATGTGCCCATCGGGACTCGAGAAGGGTGCCTCTTTAGTACAGGCTTGGAATAACTTTCTCAGTATGCTCTCTGGTATGTCAAGAGGATTACAAGCCAGATCACGATACACTCTGTCCATTATCATCCCGATTGTTTTATCCACAGGTACGTTGGTAAACAGCGACCCCACATCCAATGAGGCTCTTATCCCTGTGGCCCTTGATTCCCCGCAGTAAGTCAACGAATTCCTTTGGAGACTTCAGGCTAAAGGCACAAGGCACATAAGGAATCATCAGGCAGTTGAATCGCTTAGCCATTCTGTATGTGGGTGTGGGTATCTGGCTGATGATGTGCCCAGACAGGGAAAGAGGAGTGTTGTCAATGCTTACGTCGACCGGACTCTCAGTCACAGCTCTGATTGGAAGCAAGTCGATAAAGAACTCTGTAGGGTAAGGCAGGTCCAAGTCAGCAATGACTTCTCTAACGGTTATGTTAAAGACGTCATAAAAAGAAAGGTGAAACGCCATGCAACCTCTGAAGAGTGAACTAACACAGTACTTGTACCCCCTATTAGACTGTTTTACAGGAACTTCTTTTCCACAGCTCATAAAACGGAGGAAAGTGTTCTGAAAGATATTATTAATAGGAACGTTATCCCTACAGACAAAAATCAGACGATACAATTGACAATTTACTACAAAAACAAGAAAACGGCCAACCTACTCATGAAAAACTCTCCAGACACCAAACAGAACTCTGCCTTGAAAGAAACCAACGTCGTCTATACCTTCACAAGCCCACTTACCAATGCACAAACAACAGAGAAATCTTAACAAGCAACTCCTTGGGCACTTTTCTTCTCACTCCCGCTCCATTTCTGTTTTCACCGATGGGTCTAGCAGATGGGTCTAAGTCTGTGGACGGTGTTGGCTACTCTGTTGTTTTTCCTGATCGCACTTATATGTGTTGCTTACCTCCAGAGACTAGCATCTTCACAGCGGAGCTTTATGCTATTCTCTATGCTCTTCGTCTCCTGCTTTCTCATTGTCAGTCTTCCTTTGTAGTTGTTGTTGACTCTCGTAGTGCCCTCATGGCTCTCGGGTCCTTTAATCCGGTTCATCCAGTAGTTGTCGAGATCCAGCATTGGCTGTTTCTTGTTCACAGTAGATTTAAGTCGGTTGAGTTTTGTTGGGTTCCCAGCCATATTGGTGTGTCTTTAAATGAGAGTGCGGATGCTGCTGCCATGGAAGCTGTCTGCTCTTGTCCCATCTCTCGTAAGGGTATTCCATATTCCGACTTTTACCCGGTTATCCATTCCTCCATCCTTACCCGTTGGCAGGCTTCTTGGTTGTCTGTTACTGGTAACAAACTACGTACTCTTAAGTGTTGTGTTTCCTCGTGGCCATCCTCCTACCACCGTAACCGGCGATGGGAAACAGCTCTGGTCAGGTTGCATATTGGCGATACTCGCTTAACCCATGGTCACTTGATGGAGCGCTGCCCTGCTCCTTATTGACTTAATTGCATTGTCCCTCTTACAGTCATGCATGTCCTTCTTGAATGTCCCGACTTCCAGGACGAGCGTGTGTCTTGCTTTCCGACCGCCCCTCGCGGTCACCTGTCCCTAAATAAAATTCTTGGTGACTCCGATACTTTTGACATCGTTCGCCTTATGCGTTTTTGTTCTCGTATTGGCATTCTTGGTGATATTTAGCACCCTCTGATTATTCCGCACATTTGATGGTGCTACATTGCCTTCCCGGTTTGGTGCCTTCTTTTGATAATTACTTACTTACTTAACAAGCAACATAGAAATCATCCATAGATACAGCGAAAGCAGGAGACTCGACATCAGCGAGGCACTACACATCAAAAAGTCAACACCAACAATCAACAGCCAATTAACACATAACTATATTCTACCCACTTCAAGACCCCGACCAACATAGAAGCAGCAAGAGAAAATATGGGCCAATAGGCCAATATTCTGTAGTTACTTTCCAATGTTTTCATATGCAATTCATTCCCATTGATTTGTGTCAACTCACCCAAAAAACATTTGTGTCATATCACCTCACCTAAAACGAATATAAGTATGAAATGATATGTGTAAACCTGTCTTTGAAAATGTGAGAAGTCCTTGCAAAACGCTTTTAGGTGTTAGACCATAAATAAAAAATGAGAAAATGAACTTATACACAGTTCCGCCGAATTAGTTTTTAAATTCCCCCGACAGTGAAGAAAAACATAAGAAATATTGAGAAGATTCGTGTTAGAATTATTAATCTTACCCTTTCGGTCATATTCAACAACATATGTTTACAAGAAAGACTGCTACCAAAATATACTAATATATAAAGTGCCAGTCATTATATAATGCATAATATATATTTGTGCACATACATACCTTACAGCAACCATCACACCATACACCGCACATGCACACAACAACCATCAGAGGCAAGTGGAACAGTAACTAACGCCCCATCTCCCTGCCCAGCCCCAACCCCAGGTCCCGCAGCGTGTCACCCTCGCCCTTCCGCTTCGACTCCCAGGACTCTGTGGGCGCCGGAGGGTCTGCCAGGGACAGCTCCGACGACCACACCTCTGACAAGTCGCCTTTGTCGCCCGGTAAGTAGCGGTCACTGTTTCCAGACCCCGAGTTATGTGCGTCATAGGAAATTAGTGATGCAGAAAGTGAGCGTCAGGAGCAAAACGCCAAGGGTGCCGTATTCCAAATAGAGATGAAGACCAAGGCGGTATTCACCCCCACAAGCCAATACAGAGCCCTCCTCACTTGGGTCCTTTACTCTGCAACGCTCCCAATCAAATCTAGCAGGTAGTGGATGGATTCTCACACCGAATTTATATTCAGTGATTGGAGTTAGGGGCTGGAACCTGAGCCAGCACAAGTGGTAACAAAGTTAATTGGTAAGTTAATTAGATACTGCAGAATGAAGAATGATATAAAAGGTCTGTGTAAGAAAATAACTGAATTTATTCGACAAACTTTCGTGCTAATACACAGCCACCCACTTTATATTAATTCAAGAGTGTCACTTCAAATCTGACAAACACCACTTAGCGGTAGGCCTCCAGACCCACCACTGATAGGTGTAAAAACACAAGGTCTCGACCCACTGGACAGCTCATCAACAACAGTTGACTAATCTGAAACACTTCGTGCACACTCTTGCCAAATATCAAAACACTTGACCAACACAATAGATCAACATATGTAAATATGTACACAACAATGTCACTAAGACAACAACCTTGACGAGAACCTTACAAGTAATTACTTTATTTTAGCAAATGTCACTGACATACAACAACTACAACACTTGCTTTAACAATCAATGCCACCAAGACATTCTATTACAAAGAGTCAAATTAACTCCTCAATTAATTTACTTCAATTAATTATATAAAAATTGTTAATTACTGTCACTTTTTTTTATATCTACATGCAAAAGCATGCTACATAAATACAACAAAAACAGAAGACAAAGAAACAGAGCAACAACAAAAGTACAAACAGAACAAGAAGCCCCAAACCAAACCTAACATAAATACATAAATAACACAAAGACATAAGTACATAATAACAAATACATACAGCAAGACAATACACAAGGCAGTCCGAAACGAACACCAAATCACCCACACTATACAGTCAATACATATTTACAATAAAACTAAAGCCTGAAGGGCCCACAACATATACATGATATGAAAATGCCTACACATACTTGTCTGGAAAATCAGAGCCCTAGGATACTGTATACAATACGCCTCCCATACTGCCCAGTCATCTCAAGTAAGACGACCGCCCGGCGGTGGCTTAGGGCGCTGCATAAAGTCCAGAATATCACAGATAAAACTTTACACACTTTGCACCCACACAGGCGGCGGGTTCACAGGGCCCAGCGGCGTTGACGAATGCTGACGAACCCCGTACCGCACTAAAGAGGCTGCGGTACAGGGGCTGAAGCCACCGGAGGCATTAACTCACTTTGCCGCTGCACATTGGACTGCGGGGCATGGGGCACAGGCACAGAGCCCTAACAGCACACATCCTTCTTGAGAATCACTACTAGGTCACGGGCCTCACCCAGGTACCGCAGGAGGGGGCACCACCTGCTATTCTGGGGAGCCCACAGCAGGGGGGCACAGGGGGAACACACAGGAGTCAATTCACAACCCCCATCACCTGCAACCGCATCCTCTGCATGGACCTCCGCCGAATCTGCCACAACATCACCAAATACCGCCACCTTACTGTCAGAAGACACGCAACTTGCAAACTCACCCACGTCTGCCCAGTCGGAACTTACTGAGAGCAAACCAGGTGAAGAATGCCTCGAACGCTTAGGATCCGGGCATAGATCATCAGAACTCAACACAGCCATAGAATCCAAGACCCGTGAGATGCAGGGAGTCCGATCCCTGGCACACCGCAGGACCTCAGCGGCAGCGACGACATCGGGGGTCAGGTCAAGCACAGCAGGCAGAAGCAGCAGGCATACCGAGACAGAAGCCTCAGGAGCACAGGGCAAAACAGTCACAGAAGAGGCAAACAGAGGGAGACTGACCCGCCGCTCCACACACGCGTCAACAGCACGAACAGCAGCCTCAGAATACACATCCAACGACACCACAGCATCCGACCCCCACCATGTGCAGCCACCCCATCCGACGCACAGAAAGGCACAGCATCCAAAGACATGCCCACAGCCACTTCCTCCGAAGCCTCTTCAACAGCTAGCGGATGGAAAATTTTCCTCGTGGAATAAATTCACTCTCTCCAGGACGCCCACAGAGCTTCCAGCAGCTAGGTGGCCCGACATCCCACAATGAAAACATGTCTGGGGCTACCGGGCATAGTACACATGGACGTAGAACCCCATGAGCTTGATAGATGATGGGATGTCCGACCGAAGCCGCATTTCAAGCATGTGGATGCCATTTTGAACACCCCCATAAACGATCATACGAAATGACATTTATCCGCACACGCACAACTTTCCAAAACTGCCCGCAGTACCTCTGCAGTAACACCTCTGGGAATTCAGTATTAGCGCCATGAACACTGACGTATTTCGAAACTTCACTGCGGTCGAATTCAACAACCGACCCAGCATCTCTTGGCAGTTGGAATGTCCGCCCCTCAAACTGGCGCAGAAACGCTCAGTAATCCTCGTCGGTAGCCAACTTCACCACCGCCCTATGGGTAGTCAATACCTCCACCCCAAAAATAGCAGCCACATCCAGACCCAGCACATCACACAGCATCAGTTCCACAGTAGGGTAGTTCACCTTGCTGGAAAACTCCAGGCTAACAGACTCAGACCGCAACACGGGAGTAATGGGCCCCTCATCACACAGCACCCGCGGGGCACAAGGCCGCAACCAACCACCACGTCAACAACCAGCCACACCAACAACAACCAACCACCACGTCAACAACCAGCCACACCAACAACAACCAACCACCACGTCAACAACCAGCCACACCAACAACACAGCAGGCAGGAGTGACCAGACACGTCTGCTCACTGTGGCTGTCACCACCTGACTCCCCATTACTGTCACATAAGACAGTCAACAAACCAACAGTTACGTTAACAACATTATCACTCAGACAAATGCCCACCCAGTTATAATCAAATCACTTTACTAATTACATTAATGGCTTCAAGGAATACATTAATGACTTTTCAATAAGTAATCAGACAGATTACTTATCGTTTGTTCCTCAGACAAGCCACTAACGAGGTATTGCACCACAAGACAACATCTCACACAAGAAATTCACACCTGAGAGTTAATGTTAATATTAGCGTGCCACATAGACAACCACTAACACCTCTTACGGGCCACTGAGACAACCTTAGTAGTCAATCTCTTCTCAATACGTGTAACCAGATGTTAGACAAATCCTAACTCAATGTTACTTATACACACACAATACGTCACCCGTCAATCACTAATGACAGGTCAAGGAAGGTTAAGAGCTGTCAAGTGGACAGATTTAACGCCTCCACAATCAATGTGGACTCTGACACAGTGATCTCGTTACGAGAATGTCTGATAATCAGAGATTTGGTAATTACTAATTACCAAATTATATACGTGTGCACACTACTCAACAATACCCTGGAATTTCGTACTTACAGTGAATCACACCTTCACGCTCATTCACGGCTGCTGTAGTTGATGATCGACGTGGCAGGTAGACTGTAGAGTTAGCAAGGGGACCCAGTACTGTACCCACAATATTGGATAGAGTCCACCCTACAACAATGAAATGATCGATGTTAAACCCAGGTGCTGGAGATGCACAAATGCAAGCTTTATTAATCACTCGGACATGATCCGTAGAGCTCCAGCTTGAATGCAACCATCTCTCACAGTCTATGTTTACTGAGGTATAATTAAACCCCCCCCCCCACACTCCTCTACGAGTAGTGTGTTTACCCACACCACACAACCCCATTTTCTGTTGGTCAGAGGTGAGACACACTGCTCTCTCATATTCTCATCTTCTGTTCGTTAGCACGCGGTGTGTTCACTCTTACACCGCTCCTCAACTGAGGGTGATCCTCACCCTTCACGTTTGCGAACACGCTACACATTCACTAACATCCTAAAGCTAACACACTTCTGGAATATTCCACACTTGATTGTTCCACAGATGATTGGACAATCACCTCCAATCAGACTCACATTGAGTCTTGCCACTGGCTTAGTATACTCGAGTTCACTCTTTCTATCACTCTGCTTCCCGGTGAAGTCACACATTCTGGTACACAACACCAGAACGTTGTGTGTACTATTCATGACGGTCATGATGCCAGTGTGTCATCCGCGAGTCACAGTGTCCGTCTGTGTTGTGACTGTCAGTGTTCGCAAACCTAACATGGGCAGTAGGTCAGGTTGCAGGAGCACGTGCAGTGCTTGGTCGGAGATGGTTAGGGGTTGCAGCACGTGGTTGGTTATGGGCAGGAGGTGCAGGGCAATATCACTTAGCTGGGTTAGAACCGCTGTGAGCTCGCCAGTCTGCAGTGTCATGGCCGGGCAGCTGGTGGTAGGTTCAGACCAGTGCACGAGCAGCTCGGCATTCTGACGTGACATAACAAAATAACCCTCAAGTTCATTATTTCCGTAACAGCATGCACTCCTGTATGCTAATCTCACACACCAAGCTCACCCGAGTCACTCAAACATCTGCCACAACCTTGGATCACTTATGGACTAATATAACAGCTCCTTTTGCATCTGGTATAATCTATGACAGAACAACTGACCACTGTCCTACCTTCCTCATAGCAAACATGGACATAACTCCACCAGAAAGCAAGAAACTCACATTCAGGCTACACAGTGCAGCAGCAATAGGCAACCTCTCAAATGCACTTCACAATATTAACTGGGAATCTGAAATCAATAATACACAGGATATAAATTCATTAGTTAACCTCTTCCTCTCCAAAACTCAGCCTCTACAACACTCACTGTCCCCTCCTTATCAAACAAGTAACTGACAAAAGAATAAACAATCCGTGGCTCACAAGTGGCATATTCAAATCAATCAACAAAAAACATGAATATGAAAAGAAATTTAGGATTGGCCTAGTTACAAAGTAGTTAAGAGGTACTCATCAGTGCTTACCAGTATCATAGGAAAAGGAAAACTTTCATATTATGAGAATAGATTTAAAGAAGCAAAAGGCAACATGAAAAGCACATGGAAAACCATCTCTAATATCCTGGGAACTAAACAACACTCCCACAACCAGATAACACACTCTAAGGATGGCCTTATACCGTCAACTGCTTTAGAAATGGCAAATGAAAATAATTTCTTTTCATCAGTTGGTGCTAACCTTGCCAGAAAAATCCCACAGACTCAGTACCAACGATGCAATTATTAGTCTCCTTGATATAATTTACTCAGCCCTTGACAAAAATGAGTTTCCGATTGGACTCTTCATTGACCTGAGAAAGGCCTCTGATACTGTTAATCACAACTACCTCTTACGTAAACTCCATCATTATGGACTCCGAGGCCATGCCCTGGACTATATCCAATCCTATCCTAGTGACAGATACCAATGTGAAGCCATCAAAGATATAACCTCTCCCACTCTACCAATAACCGTTGGAGTGCCACAGGGCAGCATCTTGGGACCTCTGCTATTTCTTATATACATCAATGATCTGCCTAATGTCTAACATTCTTGAACCTATATTGTTTGCTGATGATACTACCCTCATCTACTCTAACCCCAACCCACACACACTAAATAATGTTGTTAATAATGAACTAAAAAAGTCCACTTATGGATGTCAACCAACAAACTAACACTTAACATAGAAAAGACCTACTACATCTTATTTGGAAGCAAATCTACAAATGCAATTCAGCTTCAGATAGACAATGTTAACATCAGTAATAATAATGACAAAGTATAACAGTTGGTATACTCTCCAAATCAGATATTATGTACCTAACTCTGCTCTCATCTCTCTATATTATGCACTAATGTATCCCTATCTTAATTATGGTATCTGTGCATGGGGTTCAACCACTGCAAACCACCTCAAGTCCATCATTACCCAGCAAAAATCTGCTATCAGAATAATAACAAATTCTGCTTTCAGACAACACTCAGCCCCCTTGTTTAACTCCCTAAACATGCTAAACAAACTCACTCCACACATTCTCTCGTGTCAGTTACATTTACAAAGCCCAGTTTTTAAATGCAAATACTACTCTGAAACTCTCCCTGGACAGATGTAATAGGACCCATTATCACCACACCAGAAATAAATATCTCTTTGATATCCCCAGAGTCAAACTTAATCTGTGTAAAAACTATGCAAATAAAGGGACCCAGTCTATGGAACTCACTCCCTAATAAATTGAAAAGCTGTCCAACTTTTGCGTCATTCAAAAACAAAACTTAAAAGTACCTAATTTCATCTTCATAGATTCCTACCTTATTGCTTTAAAATTGCACTGTATCTCTTGCTACCCAGTCGTTATGTACCTAATGCAAACAACTTTATCATTGTGATCATTGCTGCCTTATATGTGCTATCAATCTGCTGTATGGTGCCTATTAATCTTTGTTTAAATTACCAATCAAGCTGTCAATGCAATCAATCAGAGCTTTAATATACCTACTAATCTCTCTCATCTCATTTTTTTTCTTGCAATGTATCTGTTATTTTATTAATTCTGCTAGAATTTACCTACTTAAAATTATCTGTTAGATTAAGGACCTGCCCGAAACGCAGCGCGTACTAGTGGCTTTACAAGTTTGTAAATACTATGCTATGTATTCTCACAAACCCAATGTACCTTCTTGTATATAAATAAATAAATAAAAAACATGGCCAGGTCTACGGTGAAATGTGCAATATGGACGGTTGTGATAGTAAGTATGGGCCTGCATTGTTATGTATGGCATGAGGTTGGTAACGAGTATTGTTTGATGTGCATGCTGCCTTAAGGTGGCCTGGTTTGCCACAGTTAAAGCATTCTGGCATGCAAGGGCATGGAGGAGACCGAGGAGAGCAACCACAGATGTGGTCATTCATGTTCAGTGTTAAGCAGCATATACACATCGTCTTCTGTCCTCCCTGGACGCGGGCACAGTTCTAAGTCACTATATATTAAGCTATGAGTGACTGAGCCAACCACAACAGGTGATTTAAATAATTTGGCAATATATGCACTTTGACGCAAGGTACACAGATGTACCTTGCGTCTCAATAGTGAACTCGTCACACTCGGTGATGTAAAGAGCAGCCTCTCCTTTTATCTGTGTCCCTACTACACTTCTCACATCTTGTCTCTCGACTCATTTACTTCCCAGAGAAATCTAACACAGCATAAATGTTGACATGAAGTCCCATGTTATAGCTTCTCGCCCTCCCTCCCTGACCTGACCCCCCTCCCTGACCTGACCCCTCCCTGACCTGACCCCTCCCTGACCTGACCCCTCCCTGACCTGACCCCTCCCTGACCTGACCCCTCCCCTCCCTGACCCCCCCCTCCCTGACCTGACCCCCCTCCCTGACCTGACCCCCCCTCCCTGACCTGACCCCCCCTCCCTGACCTGACCCCCCTCCCTGACCTGACCCCTCCCTGACCTGACCTGATCCCTCCCTGACCTGACCCCTCCCTGACCTGACCCCCCCCTCCCTGACCTGACCCCCCCTCCCTGACCTGACCCCCCTCCCTGACCTGACCCCTCCCTGACCTGACCTGATCCCTCCCTGACCTGACCCCTCCCTGACCTGACCTGATCCCTCCCTGACCTGACCCCTCCCTGACCTGACCCCCCTCCCTGACCTGACCCCCCTCCCTGACCTGACCCCCCCTCCCTGACCTGACCCCTCCCTGACCTGACCCCTCCCTGACCTGACCCCCCTCCCTGACCTGACCCCCCTCCCTGACCTGACCCCTCCCTGACCTGACCCCTCCCTGACCTGACCCCTCCCTGATCTGACCCCTCCCTGACCTGACCCCTCCCTGACCTGACCCCCCTCCCTGACCTGACCCCTCCCTGACCTGACCCCTCCCTGACCTGACCCCTCCCTGACCTGACCCCCCTCCCTGACCTGACCCCTCCCTGACCTGACCCCTCCTCCCTGACCTGACCCCTCCCTGACCTGACCCCCCTCCCTGACCTGACCCCTCCCTGACCTGACCCCTCCCTGACCTGACCCCTCCCTGACCTGACCCCCCTCCCTGACCTGACCCCTCCCTGACCTGACCCCTCCTCCCTGACCTGACCCCTCCCTGACCTGACCCCCCTCCCTGACCTGACCCCCCTCCCTGACCTGACCCCTCCCTGACCCGACCCCTCCCTGACCTGACCCCCCTCCCTGACCTGACCCCCCTCCCTGACCTGACCCCCCTCCCTGACCTGACCCCTCCCTGACCTGACCCCCTCCCTGACCTGACCCCTCCCTGACCTGACCCCCCTCCCTGACCTGACCCCCCTCCCTGACCTGACCCCCCTCCCTGACCTGACCCCTCCCTGACCTGACCCCCCTCCCTGACCTGACCCCTCCCTGACCCGACCCCTCCCTGACCCCCCTCCCTGACCTGACCCCTCCCTGACCTGACCCCCCCTCCCTGACCCGACCCCTCCCTGACCTGACCCCTCCCTGACCTGACCCCCCCTCCCTGACCCGACCCCTCCCTGACCCGACCCCTCCCTGACCTGACCCCTCCCTGACCTGACCCCTCCCTGACCTGACCCCTCCCTGACCTGACCCCCCTCCCTGACCTGACCCCCCCTCCCTGACCTGACCCCCCCTCCCTGACCCGACCCCTCCCTGACCTGACCCCCCCTCCCTGACCTGACCCCTCCCTGACCTGACCCCTCCCTGACCTGACCCCTCCCTGACCTGACCCCCCTCCCTGACCTGACCCCCCCTCCCTGACCCGACCCCTCCCTGACCTGACCCCCCCTCCCTGACCTGACCCCCCCTCCCTGACCTGACCCCCCCTCCCTGACCTGACCCCTCCCTGACCTGACCCCCCTCCCTGACCTGACCCCCCCTCCCTGACCTGACCCCTCCCTGACCTGACCCCTCCCTGACCTGACCCCCCTCCCTGACCTGACCCCCCCTCCCTGACCTGACCCCCCCTCCCTGACCTGACCCCTCCCTGACCTGACCCCCCTCCCTGACCTGACCCCCCCTCCCTGACCTGACCCCTCCCTGACCTGACCCCTCCCTGACCTGACCCCCCTCCCTGACCTGACCCCCCCCTCCCTGACCTGACCCCCCCCTCCCTGACCTGACCCCTCCCTGACCTGACCCCTCCCTCCCTGACCTGACCCCTCCCTGACCTGACCCCTCCCTGACCTGACCCCCCCTCCCTGACCTGACCCCCCCTCCCTGACCTGACCCCCCTCCCTGACCTGACCCGACCCCTCCCTGACCTGACCCCTCCCTGACCTGACCCCCCTCCCTGACCTGACCCCCCCTCCCTGACCTGACCCCTCCCTGACCTGACCCCCCTCCCTGACCTGACCCCCCTCCCTGACCTGACCCCTCCCTGACCTGACCCCCCTCCCTGACCTGACCCCCCTCCCTGACCTGACCCCCCTCCCTGACCTGACCCCTCCCTGACCTGACCCCCCCTCCCTGACCTGACCCCTCCCTCACCTGACCCCCCTCCCTCACCTGACCCCCCTCCCTGACCTGACCCCTCCCTGACCTGACCCCCCTCCCTGACCTGACCCCCCTCCCTGACCTGACCCCTCCCTGACCTGACCCCCCTCCCTGACCTGACCCCCCCTCCCTGACCTGACCCCTCCCTGACCTGACCCCCCTCCCTGACCTGACCCGCCCTCCCTGACCTGACCCCTCCCTGACCTGACCCCCCTCCCTGACCTGACCCCCCCTCCCTGACCCCTCCCTGACCTGACCCCTCCCTGACCTGACCCCTCCCTGACCTGACCCCCCCTCCCTGACCTGACCCCCCCTCCCTGACCTGACCCCTCCCTGACCTGACCCCCCTCCCTGACCTGACCCCCCCTCCCTGACCCGACCCCTCCCTGACCTGACCCCCCCTCCCTGACCTGACCCCTCCCTGACCTGACCCCCCTCCCTGACCTGACCCCCCCTCCCTGACCTGACCCCCCCTCCCTGACCTGACCCCTCCCTGACCTGACCCCCCTCCCTGACCCGACCCCTCCCTGACCTGACCCCCCCTCCCTGACCCGACCCCTCCCTGACCTGACCCCCCTCCCTGACCCGACCCCACTGGTAGTTGGACAACTACCACTGGCCCCACACACACAGTGCTGGACAACTACCACTGGCCCCACACACACAGTGCTGGACAACTACCACTGGCCCCACACACACAGTGCTGGACAACTACCACTGGCCCCACACACACAGTGCTGGACAACTACCACTGGCCCCACACACACAGTGCTGGACAACTACCACTGGCCCCACACACACAGTGCTGGACAACTACCACTGGCCCCACACACACAGTGCTGGACAACTACCACTGGCCCCACACACACAGTGCTGGACAACTACCACTGGCCCCACACACACAGTGCTGGACAACTACCACTGGCCCCACACACACAGTGCTGGACAACTACCACTGGCCCCACACACACAGTGCTGGACAACTACCACTGGCCCCACACACACAGTGCTGGACAACTACCACTGGCCCCCCACACACAGTGCTGGACAACTACCACTGGCCCCACACACACAGTGCTGGACAACTACCACTGGCCCCACACACACAGTGCTGGACAACTACCACTGGCCCCACACACACAGTGCTGGACAACTACCACTGGCCCCACACACACAGTGCTGGACAACTACCACTGGTCCACACACACACAGTGCTGGACAACTACCACTGGCCCCACACACACAGTGCTGGCCAACTACCACTGGCCCCACACACACAGTGCTGGACAACTACCACTGGCCCCACACACACAGTGCTGGACAACTACCACTGGCCCCACACACAGTGCTGGACAACTACCACTGGCCCCACACACACAGTGTTGGACAACTACCACTGGCCCCACACACACAGTGCTGGACAACTACCACTGGTCCACACACACACAGTGCTGGACAACTACCACTGGCCACCCCACAACACTTGCACCTCTCGCTCTCCTAAGCTTATGTGTAGTGTATATTTTTAGCTTCTTTTTGTAGTGTAGTTTTGGGTAAAAAAGTTTCATGTTGATATGTTATAATAAGTGTTGTTGACCAGTTGTTCAGGATCTTCACTGTTAAAGTTTAGTTGTAGTTGTAAGCGTTTGTAGCATCCCTGTCCTCACTGCTGCCTCCCTCCCTTCTCCTTTCCCTCTCCCCATCCTTCCTCCCATCCCATAAATTCCTCTCTCTCCAAATTCACGTACCCTCCTGGACCCTCCCTCCCTCCCTCCCTGCCTGCCCAGGACGTGACCACCCCGCCGCCTCCCCTTCACACCAACTCAATCGTGCGTCATATTACGAATTTGTAACTTGATAACGCACCGGCCTACACATGCTGGAGTCTTGTTCCGTTCCTACTGGTGTGGGCGTGGTGGAGTGTGGGCGTGGCGGGGTGTGGCGGGGTGTGGCGGGGTGTGGGCGTGGTGGAGTGTGGGCGTGGCGGGGTGTGGCGGGGTGTGGCGGGGTGTGGCGGGGTGTGGGCGTGGTGGAGTGTGGGCGTGGCGGGGTGTGGCGGGGTGTGGGCGTGGTGGGGTGTGGCGGGGTGTGGGCGTGGTGGGGTGTGGTGGAGTGTGGGCGTGGCGGGGTGTGGGCGTGGCGGGGTGTGGGCGTGGCGGGGTGTGGGCGTGGCGGGGCGTGGCGGGGTGTGGCGGGGTGTGGGCGTGGCGGGGTGTGGCGGGGTGTGGGCGTGGTGGGGTGTGGTGGAGTGTGGGCGTGGCGGGGTGTGGGCGTGGCGGGGTGTGGGCGTCGCTTCAACGGTAGTTGACATGCTGACACGTCTGTCTACCGTCCGTCTAAACACCTGGTCTGTCACCCTCCCAACAACGGCAGCATTTCCTGTGAAACACAATACAAAGATTAATAGTCAATCAAATAAAATGTAGTGCAGCCAATGATTGTGTACTTGGAGCACAGTTCTCACTCGTATCAGATATAAATACTAGACACAGCTTCGTGTCTTCCTTTCCAGTTGATACAAAAATCAGGATGAAAATTACTTCTGTGGAAATCAATGAAAAACTACAAGACGATATTAGTAAGGTCATCAGTTGGGCAACTGAAAATAACATGTTTAACGGTGACAAGTTGCAGGTATGGTGGAAACGAGGAAGTTAATCGAAACACAGGGTACAGGGCACAATGAGACATACTCATAGAAGGAAAGCTACAAGTAAAAGATCTGGGAATTATGATGTCTGACGACCTGACATTTAGTGAACATAACCGAGCAAATATAGCGGCGGCCAGGAGAGTAAGTAGAGGATTATGACAACGTTCAAATCCAGAGACTTCCCAATAAGGCTACTACTATTTAAATCACTGATGCTGTCCCGTCTTGAGTATTGGTCGCTATATAGTGAGCTATTGTTCACTTCACCTTTCACAGCAGAGAGATCCCTGAATTTGAGGGGATACAGAGAACATATACGGCACGCATAGATACGATAAAACATTTGAATTATTGAGACCGTCTCAAAGGTAGGTTATGTTGGGTACAAAATTTACACAGTAAAATAATAACATACTGGATCAAACGATATATTCTCAACATTTATATAATAAAATATGACTCTGTACCTTGGTTTGCTGTACACCTGTGAGCTCTGTGTACCATAGTTTACTGTACACCTGTGATCTCTGCCGATGACTGATCACTGACTGAGCTCTGAGATCAGACCCTTGAGCTCAGACCCTTGAGCTCAGAAATCAGTCTGAATTGTGAGATCAGGCTATGTACTGGGGGAAGTTAGCAAGTTTTTAATGAACGTGATTGCAAAGCTCAATTGCTAGGCAAGAAGCAAATGGAGATGCATGTCATTTTTTTTCTACATTAATAAGGAAGGAACAAAATATATACCGAAACAGATGCAAAATTAAAAAGCAGGATTGGTATGAGAGGACTGGCTCCACAAAGTATGAGAAGACTGGCTCCACAAAGTATGAGAAGACTGGTTCCACAAAGTATGAGAAGACTGGTTCAACATAAAGTGTGAGAGAACTGGTTCCACATAAAGTGAGAGAGAACTGGTTCCACATAAAGTGAGAGAGAACTGGCTCCACAAAGTATGAGAAGACTGGTTCAACATAAAGTATGAGAAGACTGGTTCCACATAAAGTGAGAGGACTGGTTCCACATAAAGTGAGAAAGAACTGGTTCCACATAAAGTGAGAGGACTGGTTCCACATAAAGTGAGAGGACTGGTTCCACATAAAGTGAGAGAGAACTGGTTCCACATAAAGTGAGAGAGAACTGGTTCCACATAAAGTGTGTGAGAGAACTGGTTCCACATAAAGTGTGTGAGGGAACTGGTTCCACATAAAGTGTGTGAGGGAACTGGTTCCACAAAGTGTGTGAGGGAACTGGTTCCACATAAAGTGTGTGAGGGAACTGGTTCCACATAAAGTGTGTGGGGACTGGCTCCACAAAGTATGAGAAGACTGGTTCAACATAAAGTGTGAGAGGACTGGTTCAACATAAAGTGTGAGAGGACTGGTTCCACATAAAGTGAGAGGACTGGTTCAACATGGGGACACAGGTTTTCATTCAATAAAAAGAACATGTGCTAAACACTAAACGGACGGTACCAAAGAGTGTTTTTGCAAAATGGGATTTTCAGAGAACCAGACAATGCCAGTGTGAGAGACCACCCACAGACAAAATAGAGGTGTCTCGAGATGAAATGGAAAAATTACTGAAGAAGCTAGGAAGAAAAAGCAGTTGGACCACATGAAATTTCTCCTTGGGTGCTAAGAGAATGCCCACCTGAGCTGAGCATTCGACTTCAATTGATATTTCAGACATCTTTGTGTACAGGACTCTTAGCAGATATATGGAAAAGGCAAACATCGTCCAGTCTACAAAAATGGTAGCCGAGAAGATCCTATAAATTATAGACCAGTATCATTGACAAGTGTGGTAGTCAAAACACTAGAAAACATAGTTAATGCCAAATGGGTTGAACTCTTAGAGAGTAATGACATATTAAAGGACAGACAGTATGGTTTTCGAAAAGGAAGATCTTGTGTAACAAATCGACTTAGCTTTTATGATAGAGCCACAGAGATACTACAGGAAAGAAGTTGTTGGGTTGACTGTCTGTCTGGACCTAAAAAGGCTTTTGGTCGAGTCCCACACAAGAGGCTGTTTTGGAAACTGGAACATGCTGGAGGGGTGACAGGGAGACTTCTGACATTGATAAAAAATTTTCTACCTGACAGACAGATGAGGGCAGTATCAGAGACAATGTATCTGACTGGAGGAGTGCTACTAGCGGAGTACCACAGGGCTCAGTTCTTGCACCAGTAATGTTCATCGTCAACATAAACCAGAGGAAAAAAAATTGTATGAACATGTTTGCGGATGATGCTAAGATACCGGGGAAGACAGGAGACGAAGATGATTGTAATGTCCTTCAAACTGATCTAGATAAAATAAGTGCTTGGAGCATAAAGTGGCAAATGGAATTCAATGTGAATAAATGCCACGTTATGGAATCTGAGAAAATAGACCACACACAACTTACAAATTATGTGGAAATGAATTACAGAACTGTAATAAAGGAGACCTTAGGGTGGTGTTGGATAGTAAGGTGTCGCCAGAGGAACACATCAAGAACATTGTGAGAGGAACGTATGCCTCGCTTTCCTACTTCAGACTTCCGTCTAATAACATGGTTGGTGAAATACTGAAGAAACTGTTCATGACTTTTGCGAGACCAAAACTGGAATATGCAGCCGTTGTGTGCTGACCAAATATCAAGAAGCACAAACTGGAAAAGGTGCAGCGGCACGCTACAAAATGACTTCCGGAACTGCAAAGCAAGAATTACGAGGAGAGAGTAGAGAGACTTCAAAGTAAGGAACGACTGGTCATAGATGGAAATTAGAAATGCAAATGAGCGAGAGAGATGTCAGATGTAGATTGTCACGACCACTTGGCCAGTAACCGGGGTCTTCTATATCAAACTTTGTATTGGGCCTTAGTGCCTCTTACTAGATCCAACCCCGAGTCATATGTAAGTTATTAAGAACTTGCAGTAATAGCCCTCCGGGTATGGGGGTACACAACACTAAAAATCATCACCACGTGTACTTCTTAACTATATATACACTTATTACATATGTACATAACATTGCAGGTGTCATTTTCACAAAAGACACTACAAAAAAAACTTTTGCGATCTTCTATCCGGGCGAGTCGACTTCTATTTTCGCTATTCACGCAGGCGAGTCCACCTTTCTCAGTAAAATATGGGCCAGTCCTCAACAGTATCGTCAGTGTCAAAACTTCTACTCTCCATCAACTCACTGGCTGGGTTTCTCTAAAAAGCCTCAGCTATTGCAAGCCTTAACATAGAGGACAGATGGACATTAATTACATCTCGTACCTAAACTGGGCCATCCAGGGATACGTCGGTCCAATTACCAATACTTCTCTAGGTATCACAGACGATTCAGTGTCTCCACCGACTCAGCCCTCTTGTTCCCACTGGAACAAGTCTTGTGCTCAGGACTGTCCTGGGAGAACTGACTCTTGTTGACCCAGGTGCCCTCCACATCACTTCTGAGTAACGATTGTATAGTACTACCCAGGTGTCAGTAAGATCACAGCCTTCCACTGGGGAACAGAAAATGGGGTTGGGTGCGCTCACAAGATGGCATTGACATCGTTACATAGCTGCTTCAGTTTAAGTTATAAATAAGTGGAGCAGATTTCATGATAAACTGTCGAGTCTTAATATACACAGTTTTAAATGTATATATGATAAGAAAAAAATTGAAAAAAGACATCAGATTTAACTAATGATGGCCGAATGGCAGAGTTTTGCCCCAGCAAGCATACCAAGGAGGGTACACAGTCATTATAAGTGACAGACAGACACAATATCAGCAAGGTATATCCTAAGTGTATATCAATAGTCCTCGTTAGTTTCCGCTTTGATGTAGTCGTCATCAAGTTAATTATTCACACACCTGGGAAATTAGCGCTCGTGTCCTTAATGGGAATGATGATCCTGTTAGGTGGCAGGTAGTGATGAGCCGCGCCCACCCACCCTCCCACTCTTCACTACCCATACTCCTATTGTCCACCACCCACTCTCCTACTGTTCACTACCCACTGTCCACCACCCTCTCGCACTGTCCACTACCCACCGTCCACTACCCACCGTCCACCACCTACCGTCCACCACACACAAGAGACAGAAGCAAATACAGGCCGTGGGGGGGGGGTAAGATCAGGGTATTTTTCTCAAGCTTATGATAAGGTTCCACATGAAAGACTAACAAGGAAATTTCAAGCACGTGGCATAAATGGTATAATATTAAAATGTATTATTCAATGGTTTAAACAAAGAGAGCAGAGAGTCGTGCTAAATGGGAATGGATCTGACCAGAGAACTGTGGTGAGTGGGGTACTACAGGGGTCCATTCTGGGGCCAACCCTTTTTGTCATATATATTAATGACAAAGATGAGAATACACAGAGATATCACAGTAACGTGATATATATCAGTGGGAAAATCCACAGGAGCAGTGATGAGGATTCGAACCTATGCGGTTCGAATCCTCATCACGGATCCTGTGAATTTTCTCACTGATATATATCACGTTACTGTGATTTCTCTGTGTATTGAAAGACTGGTGTCAGAGGTAGACCCACTGGACGACAGAGCCAGAGTGCATGGGGGAATTGTGTGAAATTCTGATTCAGCTTCAGTGGAAGCCTCCGGAATCCTCGACGGTTCAGCAGAACCCAAGGTTGCAATTCTTTTGACCCTGTCGTGGTGTAGTCGTTTAGAGCGTGCATCTGGGAATACACAGTGCATAGGCTCGAATCCTTATCATGGCTCCTTTGGATTTTCTCATAGATGAGATCTTTGGTAAAGAAAGATGTGGAAATGATATTGAAGCCTTACAAATAGATTTGCATGAGCTCTACAAATTGTCAGAAGACTGGCAAATGCTTTTTAGTATCGAAAAATGTATGCCCCACCTTGCATGTAGGGCATACGAACCCGTGCCACAACTACGAAATTAATAACATTATCTTGCTGCAGATTGATGAAAAAAAGGACCTTGGAGTTAAAGTCCACCACTCACTAAAAGTTGTGCAACAGGTAAAAGCAGCAGTGAAAAAAGCTAACCAAATCCTTGGAATAATCAAGTGTACCTTTGACTTTAAGGAAAAGAAGAGAGTGATTCAAGTGTATAAATGTCTGATGCGCCTCCACTTGTATTATTGTATCCAGGCATGGAGACCTCATCTTCAGAAAGACACAGCTGCTCTGGAGAAAGTTCAACACCGGGCAACAAAAATCATTCCCGAACTAAGTCAACTCTCGTACCAGGAATGGTTGAGGGCCACTGGGCTGACAACACTACAATCCAGGCATGACAGGGCAGATCTCATCAAAACCTTTAAAATACTGTACAGTTTGGAGGATGTTGATCCAGACAATTTTTCAAAAGATCAGATGTAACTTACACAAATAAGAAGCTCAAGCTCAACAAGCCACAATGGAGATCTGAAAACAGGAGATGTTTTTTTCACCCACAGGGTTATAAACCCATGGGGTGAAACCCATGGCCTGTCCGCCGAAGCTGTAAATGAGAAAAAACTGTTAAATTTTAAAATCCAACTGGAAAAATTCATCAGGGCAAATGGGGAAAACCTTTGACAAGCCGTTGGCTTCCTGTCCTCGTCGAGGCCACCAGATTATTAGTGGCCCTCGGATAAATGTAAGGGTACACACTGTATAGGTGATCCTTGTATGGAGTATTCCAACTTCGGTTTCAGTGATGAGGTAACTGGTATTTAATCTGGCCAGCCCCAGACTTGTTCTCGGTGTGGACTTCCAGTACACCTTGCCTCTGGCTACCTGGTGGATGCAGCGGTCCGGGTGAACATCTTCAAGGAGTCTGACAGTTAGGAGCTATCGTTGTTCATTTCGACGTGGATGGTAAGGGCAGTCTTAAGCCTGTGAGTGACAGTGCCATGTGTACATGTTACTCAAGGTAACCTTGAGTACCATGTACTCAAGGTGTTGCCTGTCAACACCCCATTGACAGGCAAGTCCTGTAAATAGTGGTATCGTCCGTGTGGCCCGCGTATAGTGGGTGTTCATGGAGGAGGTATAAGTATCCAGAGCATTGTTTCTGCACAGGTGCACCCAGTACCGGGTGTGGAAGACTGTGGCACACGGTTCTGCTAGTTGGGAGTTTTGAGGTGGTCGGGTGTGATAAAGGTTTTCCAACTGTTGTGGTGAATGATGAATTTACCCCCCCCACCCCCACCCTTTTTTGTCCGGGTTGTGACATTGGCTGCCCGCTTCAGCAGGTGCTAGGTCTCTTCAAGGACAGGAAATCTCTTCTTAATGCCCCTTTTCCTATGCAGAAACAAAGGAGGATGGTGGCCATGTTGAAGTCCGATAACTGTCTGAGAGGTGATGTGCAGGAGGGGATGAGCAGTGTGTGGAGGTTTCATAGGCCTCGCATATAAGTGTAGATGTCCACCTGACTGGTATATACACCTGACTGCTGGTCCTCCTTGAGAGTTTGAGATGCAGTGGGTTTGATAAAGTCTGTTGTGTGTCACATGAAAGGTGATCTAAAGACAGTGTTGAGGAAGGGGCTCTGGTGTCTGAGATTTCTGACTCCCAAGATGTTTCTGGGGATAGGGGTGACATTCCCCAGGTGGTCCTTCATATGAATCTGGGAAGGAGTTGCCAGTTTTCTATAGTGTCTCTCTACTCTTCCATTAATGGTGGCTTATTTTACATGTACTACTTTGAATGTCAATGGTCACTATTCTCGATCGACGCAGTTGAGGCTTGTCTCGGTGCTTCAGATTCATAGGGTCAGTGTGCTCTTCGTGCTGAAACTTATGAGATGTGACATTGCTAGCTGGGCTGTCTCATGTTTCTAATATTTTTTTTTTTTTTTTTTTTTGTGATATATAGAAGAGTTGTTACATTCTTGTAGAGCCACTAGTACGCGTAGCGTTTCGGGCAAGTCCTTAATCCTATGGTCCCTGGAATACGATCCCCTGCCGCGAAGAATCGTTTTTTCATCCAAGTACATATTTTACTGTTGCGTTAAACAGAGGCTACAGTTAAGGAATTGCGCCCAGTAAATCCTCCCCGGCCAGGATACGAACCCATGACATAGCGCTCGCGGAACGCCAGGCGAGTGTTTTACCACTACACCACGGAGACTATTCTGCTATATCCTTGTGGGTTGTTGACGGCAGTTACGCTGTTTCTCATAAATAAACGGATTTCGGTCTCCGTGCAAAGATGGGTGATGGTCTGGTCTTTCCTTTTGGCTGCAGCTGTACTATTGTTAAATGTTCAGGCTCCCTCTTGACCTACCATGAGGCAGGAGAGGGAAGGTTTCTTCTCCTGTGGCATTCTGTATTATCTGCAACGTGACTTTAGAAGTATGGTGTTGGGGACGATTGTAACTTTATGACAGCGGTGAGGGACTGTAGTAGTTACTCGTCCTCTGATTGTTCTTGTCTTTAGTTGAAACTTCCGAGTTGCGGGTTCTGGGACGTTTCATCTGTTAGTGGTGGTGCTGTGGGTTATACTTATGTGGCTCGGAATTCAAGTTATTGGCCCAACATGTTTAATGTGAATCGACTGGAGATTGTTGTTAGTTCCTGTATTTTGGTTGTATTTGTTTGCTCGGATCATTGTATAGTGGTTCCTGCAATCTGTCTTCAAGCCAAGGTCATTAAAGCAGCGGCCGTCCCCCTCCCCCTCCCATCAATATTAACATACTGTATTAAAAAATTGGTTTCTCATATGTAAGTTAATATTATGATACATTAAATGTCAGTGTCTAGTTAGGCATAGTTTAGGTTCGGTGTTTGGGTTCTGTTGGCGATTATTTGTATTTGAAATATGTGGGTGAAGTATCTACAGCGTTTCACGTGGATCACAGGTCGTCAGCTAAGCACTATTTGAGAAAAGTTCAGACGTCAACAGTTGTAAGTAGTTTTTCATTCATGAACGGGGTTTGACAGCTGAATTACTGACTATTTGGCCTTTGTTTATGAGGACGGGCTGGTTGCGAGGCTGGGGAGTTCAGAGCCAGGTTCGGGTGGGGAAAGGGTGATGGAGACTAGAGTGTAGTTTGCTTCAGTGTGGCGATGTTGTTGATCAAGTTAAGGTTCTATGAGGGTTGCTAGTAAAGAGAAAACAGAGTTTCTCCTGTTTCATGAGTTGGTCCGAAGGTGAGTGTCAGCATTTGTTCATTTCTATAGTGAAAAGAAAAGTGGCCCAGTGGTTTTGGGTGTTGAATGTACTTCACGCTAGATTGGCTTACTGGTACTCCTAAGTGGATGTAGGGTTCCATAAGTTTGTGGGGATTTTGCTGTGCGAGGAACAGCTCGGTTGTTGGAAGGAGAAAGTGGTGGAGGGGCGTGAGGTTGAGGGTCCGGGTTTAAGAGGGAACATCTTTCGCAGTTTCTGCTTCGTAAGATCGTGGTACGAGTATTGAGCCTTCAGGTGCCTGATGGCTAAGATTTATCAAGCTCGGAGGGGGTACTTTAGTGTATTTGTGAGGAGCTTGAGGTGTTATATCAGAAGGTGGAAGGGAAGTGAGTTATGCAGGAGTATTTTCTGTCATTGTTCTCTGGTCTTGTCCCTGGCGGACTGTATGACCTTGGTGGCTGAGATTGATCGTACAGAGGCTTGGAACATTTTTCGAACCTTGAAAAAGAGGTAAAGTTCGTAGTTGAGACAGACTTCCAGCGGAGTTTTATATCTATTATAGGATTATAATTGTGGCTGATTTTCTTGAGATTATTCACTACTGTCTTGAGTCCCAGTTTCTTGTGATGGTTAAAATGTGGCCTAAACCGGGTGACGTGTTTTTTCCAACTGGCGTCCAATTACTCTCTTGAATCAGGACTATAAGATTATATCAAAGTTGTTATTGAGTAGGTTGAGGTCGGTGGTGAATTCTATAATTTCTCGGGAGCAGTTTTGTGGTAGTGTTGTATTGGCATTATAACAACTGTGACGTGGACACTTGTATACTGGAGAGATGTAATGAAACAGCTATACTATCACAGCTATACTGGCTAGATGTAATGAAACAGCTATACTATCACAGCTATACTGGCTAGATGTAATGAAACAGCTATACTATCACAGCTATACTGGCTAGATGTAATGAAACAGCTATACTATCACAGCTATACTGGCTAGATGTAATGAAACAGCTATACTATCACAGCTATACTGGCTAGATGTAATGAAACAGCTATACTATCACAGCTATACTGGCTAGATGTAATGTGACTCTCACTTCTCATCGAAGAAAAAACGCTGATTTATCCCTTGCAGTGTGAAAGTTCCACAGGAGATGAAAAATAGGCATATGAACAATTAACAAAATTTACCATGTTAAAAAATATTAACAATCATGACAAAAATAATACCTGAAAGCACTTTGCGATCATACAAGAAGACAAAATAAATCAATGGACAAATTTACGATACTGTTACTGCAAAATAATTAGTGGTTACTAACAATATTTACACTCAACAAGACCACCTGCACGCAGTGCTGCTGTGAGCACACGACAAGTGGAGGAAGTTATGTTCTTTCCTGAGCACTAGAAGAGCCTGGCTTCAGTGGCCGAAATTTGGAGCACACACACACACACACGGCTGGTTTTAGCTGTCATAGAGATGGACTTTAGAGTGATGTGATGGAAGGTAGTAGGAAGAGGCAGTTTCCACTGCTATGTGGGGGAATTACATGACAACTTAATTCAGAATGTTCTTTTTTTATGCATCAGGCATCAACGGGTCACCTGCTATAACAAAATGACATTGGTCAAAAGTATAAGATTATGTTGATGTCTGGTTCGTGTTGGAGGTACTATGCAGACTCGGGCTTGTGCAACGTTTTGTGGACTGGGTTCCAATATTGTATGGGAGGTGTAGAAGCCATGTTTGTATCAGCGGCATTTTTAGCCAGCAGTTTACTGTTGATTGTTTGGTTTGGCCGGGTCTATAGATGCTGCTGCAAGTGGGGGTTTTCAGGAACAAATGTGCACAGTTTTGAAGGCACACATATCAAGCATTCCTCTGAGGCTGCCTATCAGGTTTGTGTTACCAGATTGTGGGTATACTGATGATACATCGGTGTTTGTGGCTACTGAGAACTCTGTTGTGTGTGTGTGTGTGCAGAATATATTGGATGAGTTTAAGTTGGCCATGGGTTTGCTGTCGTTCAGTCTGTTTGGATGCCAGGCATTAGCTGGGTTAGGTCGTATGAGGTGACTTCGGTTTGGAATTAGGGTGCGGTTTGCTGCTCGGTCGAGGTGGCGGTGGGTATGTTATCGAGGAGAGTCTTGACTCACTTTCAGCAGGCGGTCATTGTGAATTGTAAGATCCTCTTTAAGGTTTGTTGTTCTGCGCACTGCTTACCAGTGAGTAGGAGAGTGGATTTTGAGGTGGGTAAGTCCCTCATTCAGTATGCTTGGTGTGGTAAATACCTGATTCAGCGCTCCTCTTTGTGTATGAGTAGGGCGGGGGGACGGGGGGAATTGGTCTCTTGGACGTGTATTATAAGTCTTCAGTCATTTTTTAGGGACCTTTCAGAAGGGACTCTTGTTGGAGGGTGAGACTAACTCTAGGTCTGTAATACTGTACGGGCGGGCGTCAGACTTAGGTGTTGTAAGGACCTGGCTTTGTGGTGTATTTATTAAGGGATGGAGAGATTCCTTCCCTCCATAAATCATAAATCCCAATCCTTATATCCCTTCCAAGTGCTATATAGTCTTAATGGCTTTGTGCTTTCTCCTAATAATTATCTTATCTTATGCCATGGTTTTATTTGAGTGCAATACTTACCCTTTGTTTAAATTGTCAGTGCCCGGATGTTATGGGTTTCAGTAGTCGGGAGATGTGTGTGGATTTAATGGGGCTGTTTGCTTCAGAGGGTGATGTGGTTATACCCCTTGTGTAGTTGGAGGGCCACTTGAGACGCTCTCAGTGGGCACTTTGACGCTCTCAGTGGGCACTTTCTCGCTCCTAAGCAGCATGAACTGGCGTGTCAGTTCTTACACAAGTCCCCCAACCCTTCCCCCACTAGTGCTCGCTGGGTTGCACATGTCGGATACTGTGGGCTCGGAGTGTTGCGCTCCTGGTGATGAGGGCGAGAATTGGTTACATGTTTGAATTTTTGTGGGCGTGTTTCGGGTTTGGTGGACTGGCTTCAGGAGACTACTGTTGCCTTCTGTGGTAGTGATTGACGGGTTCATCTGTTGACGTTTATGTGCCTTTCGTCTGGGGTGATGCACAGTAAGCTTAGCAATACGTTGTTTATCTTGATTTCTGACAAAGTGTTTTGGTTGTGGGTAGGAAGGATGAAGGGGGGTATTCAGTGGGTCAAATTGCAGGGTTCTTGAAGGGTCGGGTGAACTACACCATGTGATGGCTGCCACGCTTGTTTCCCGAAGTTCTCGACCAAGCACATCCGGTCGCTCTTGTTCTCTCTATAGAACTCTCTGAACAACTAGGCTCCTCCCCTAAATTCATGGACCATTTAAAGTGGTTTACAAAATACCTAAGACCCATCTCCCACGGAACGACAGTTATTGACGTACACTATCCCCCCCTCCCTCGGCACTTGCCTGAGCTGTGGCACCCTCCCTCGGCACTTGCCTGAGCTGTGGCACCCTCCCTCAGCATTTGCCTGAGCTGTGGCACCCTCCCTCGGCACTTGCCTGAGCTGTGCCACCCCCCTCGGCACTTGCCTGAGCTGTGCCACCCCCATCGGCACTTGCCTGAGCTGTGCCACCCCCCTCGGCACTTGCCTGAGCTGTGCCACCCCCATCGGCACTTGCCTGAGCTGTGCCACCCCCCTCGGCACTTGCCTGAGCTGTGCCACCACCCTCGGCACTTGCCTGAGCTGTGCCACCCCCCTCGGCACTTGCCTGAGCTGTGGCATCCTCCCTCGGCACTTGCCTGAGCTGTGTCACCCCCCCCCTTCTCGGCACTTGCCTGTACTGTGCCACCCCCCCCCCTCGGCACTTGCCTGAGCTGTGCCACCCCCCCCCTCGGCACTTGCCTGAGCTGTGCCACCCCCCCCTCGGCACTTGCCTGAGCTGTGCCACCCCCCCCTTGCCTGAGCTGTGCCACCCCCCCACTCCCCCCCCTCGGCACTTGCCTGAGCTGTGCCACCCCCCACCCCCCCCCTCGGCACTTGCCTGAGCTGTGCCACCCCCCCCTCGGCACTTGCCTGAGCTGTGCCACCCCCCCTCGGCACTTGCCTGAGCTGTGCCACCCCCCCTCGGCACTTGCCTGGGCTGTGCCACCCCCCCCCCTCGGCACTTGCCTGAGCTGTGCCACCCCCCTCGGCACTTGCCTGAGCTGTGCCACCCCCCTCGGCACTTGCCTGGGCTGTGCCACCCCCCCCTCGGCACTTGCCTGGGCTGTGCCACCCCCCCTTTGGCACTTGCCTGGGCTGTGCCACCCCCCCCCCTCGGCACTTGCCTGGGCTGTGCCACCCCCCCCTCGGCACTTGCCTGAGCTGTGCCACCCCCCCCCCCCCTCGGCACTTGCCTGGGCTGTGCCACCCCCCCCCTCGGCACTTGCCTGAGCTGTGCCACCCCCCCCCCCCTCGGCACTTGCCTGGGCTGTGCCACACCCCCCCCCTCGGCACTTGCCTGAGCTGTGCCACCCCCCCCCTCGGCACTTGCCTGGGCTGTGCCACCCCCCCTCGGCACTTGCCTGAGCTGTGCCACCCCCCCCTCGGCACTTGCCTGGGCTGTGCCACCACCCCCCCCCTCGGCACTTGCCTGGGCTGTGCCACCCCCCCCCCTCGGCACTTGCCTGAGCTGTGCCACCCCCCTCGGCACTTGCCTGGGCTGTGCCACCCCCCCTCGGCACTTGCCTGGGCTGTGCCACCCCCCCCCCCCTCGGCACTTGCCTGGGCTGTGCCACCCCCCCCCCTCGGCACTTGCCTGGGCTGTGCCACCCCCCCCTCGGCACTTGCCTGAGCTGTGCCACCCCCCCCCCCCCTCGGCACTTGCCTGAGCTGTGCCACCCCCCCCCTCGGCACTTGCCTGGGCTGTGCCACCCCCCCCTCGGCACTTGCCTGGGCTGAACCCCACTCCCTCCTTTCCTGTACACACTCTGCCTCAAAATAATGGCTCTCCCTGGAGGCCAGACTTGACATTCACAACCATGTGATGCTTGCTTTCCCCTCCAACATTCATGGAAATGAGAATGTTCTGAAGTTCTTCACACACAGTGTTCTAATGTTCTTCACACACAGTGTTCTAATGTTCTTCACACACAGTGTTCTAATGTTCTTCACACACAGTGTTCTAATGTTCTTCACACACAGTGTTCTAATGTTCTTCACACACAGTGTTCTAATGTTCTTCACACACAGTGTTCTAATGTTCTTCACACACAGTGTTCTAATGTTCTTCACACACAGTGTTCTAATGTTCTTCACACATGTGTGTTCTAATGTTCTTCACACACAGTGTTCTAATGTTCTTCACACACAGTGTTCTAATGCTCTTCACACACAGTGTTCTAATGTTCTTCACACACAGTGTTCTAATGCTCTTCACACACAGTGTTCTAATGCTCTTCACACACAGTGTTCTAATGCTCTTCACACACAGTGTTCTAATGCTCTTCACACACAGTGTTCTAATGCTCTTCACACACAGTGTTCTAATGTTCTTCACACACAGTGTTCTAATGTTCTTCACACACAGTGTTCTAATGTTCTTCACACACAGTGTTCTGAAGTTCTTCACACACAGTGTTCTAATGTTCTTTAACATGTTCTAACACAAAAGCCGAGATTCAATTGACCCTCTTATGTCAAGCCTCTTGTATCGAGCTCTCACTTTCGTGAACATGACCGCATGTTAAGTTTTGTTTGTTTGACCACTTATACTTGGAACACTCACAAGTTGGAAAATGTGAGATAATCTTGATAATCTTTACAGGTGCACAGCGCAGCCCCTCACGCGCACTGTGCACCAGCTTGTAGCCGCCTTCCCTGCCTCATTTTCCCTTGTGTGTACTTACCTAATTGTGCTTGCGGGGGATGAACTCTGGCTCTTTGGTCCCGCCTCTGAACTGTCAATCAACTGGTGTACAGATTCCTGAGCCTATTGGGCTCTATCATACCTACATTTGAAACTGTGTATGGAGTCAGCCTCCACCACATCACTGTCTAATGCATTCCATCTGTTAACTACTCTGATACTGAAAAAGTTTTTTCTAACATCCCTGTGGTTCATTTGGGTACTCAGTTTCCACCTGTGTCCCCTTGTTCATGAACAACCCGTTTTAAACACTTTACCTTTATCTACCCTGTTAATTCCTCTGAGAATTGTACAGGTAGTGATCATGATCAACTCTTCTGTCTTTCAGTGTCGTGAGGTTTAGTTCCAGCAATCTTTCCTCGTAGCTCATACCTCTGAGCTTTGGGTCATTTGTTGGACCATTCCTTCAGGCTGTGGAGGTCATCCTGTAGTCTCCAGCTGTCCTCCTCTGCCTTAGTCCTTCTCATAAGTTTTGCATCATCAGCAAACATTGAGAGGAATGAGTCTATACCTTTTGGAAGATCATTCACATATATCAGAAACAAGATAGGTCCAGGTACAGAACCCTACGGGATTCCGCTGGTGACATCACGCTAGTCTGAGGTCTCAGCCCTCACAGTAACTCTCTCTGCTTCCTGTTGTGTAGGTACTCCCTTATCCATTTCAGCACCCTATCACTTATTCCAGCTTGTTTCTTCAACATATGCAAGTCTCGTATAGGGGGAACTGTGTCAAACGCTTTCTGACCGTCCAAGAAAATGCAGTCTGCTCATCCTTTTCTTCTTGTTTAATGCTTGTTGCTTGGTCATAGAATTATATTAAACCTGTGAGACACGACTTGCCATCCCTGAACCCATGCTGGTAGTAGCGGATGTGCTACCAGCCTTTTTCTCACGATCTTCTACATCATCTTGCATGGTATACAAGTTAAGGACACTGGCCTGTAGTTTAGGGCTTCCTGCCTATCCTTTTTTTTGTATATGGTGACTACGATAGCTGTCTTCCAACTTTCAGGTAGGTCTCCAGTTTCCAGTCACTTCTTATACACCATAGATAGTGGCAACCAAAGTGCTTCTGCCCCCTCTTTTAGCATCCATGGTGAGATTTCATCAGGTCCAACAGTCTTAGTCACATCAACATCGAGCAGATAGCTCCTAACCTTATCTCTGGTAATTTTAATATCTTCCAAGGCTACTTGGTTTATCGCCACCTCTCTTAGCTCCGGGACGTCTCCTTGTTCTATTGTGAAGACCTGGAATCTCTTGTTGATTTCTTCACAAACCTCTTTGTCATTATCAGTGTACCCGTCTTCTACCGTTTTCAGTTTCATTGCCTGTTCTTTCTCTGTTGTTTTTCCTCCTGATGTGGCTATATAACAGTTTTGGTTGGGTCTTGGCTTTGTTTGTTAGGTCATTTTCAAACTGCCTCTCTGCTTCTCTCCTCACACTGAGGTACCCATTTCTGAACCTCTGGAATCTCGCTCAGCTCTCTGGTGTCCTGTTATTTCTGTAGTTTCTCCATGCCCTTGTGCTTAGCTGCCTTCCTTCCTTACATGCCTGATTAAACCATGGATTCCCCTTTTGCTTTGCTTTTTGCTTTCTGAGCAGGGATAACCCTGTTTTCTGCCTTCTGACATTTCTCAAATACGGCTGCAAACATACACACACACACACACACACACACACACACACACACACTGTGTGTGTACTCACCTAGTTGTACTCACCTAGTTGTGTTTGCGGGGGTTGAGCTCTGCTGGTGGGTGGAGTGTGGCGGAGGGTGGAGCGTGGAGTGTGGCGGTGGGTGGAGCGTGGAGTGTGGCGGAGGGTGGAGTGTGGAGTGTGGCGGCGGGTGGAGCGTGGAGTGTGGCGGCGGGTGGAGCATGGAGTGTGGCGGAGGGTGGAGCGTTGAGTGTGGCGGCGGGTGGAGCGTGGAGTGTGGCGGCGGGTGGAGCGTTGAGTGTGGCGGAGGGTGGAGCGTGGAGTGTGGCGGAGGGTGGAGCGTGGAGTGTGGCAGCGGGTGGAGCGTGGAGTGTGGCGGAGGGTGGAGCGTGGAGTGTGGCGGCGGGTGGAGCGTGGAGTGTGGCGGCGGGTGGAGCGTTGAGTGTGGCGGAGGGTGGAGCGTGGAGTGTGGCGGAGGGTGGAGCGTGGAGTGTGGCAGCGGGTGGAGTGTGGCGGAGGGTGGAGTGTGGAGTGTGGCGGCGGGTGGAGCGTGGTGTGTGGCAGCGGGTGGAGTGTGGAGTGTGGCGGAGGGTGGAGCGTGGAGTGTGGCAGCGGGTGGAGTGTGGCGGAGGGTGGAGTGTGGAGTGTGGCGGAGGGTGGAGCGTGGAGTGTGGCAGCGGGTGGAGTGTGGCGGAGGGTGGAGTGTGGAGTGTGGCGGAGGGTGGAGCGTGGTGTGTGGCAGCGGGTGGAGTGTGGAGTGTGGCGGAGGGTGGAGCGTGGAGTGTGGCAGCGGGTGGAGTGTGGCGGAGGGTGGAGTGTGGAGTGTGGCGGCGGGTGGAGCGTGGAGTGTGGCAGCGGGTGGAGTGTGGCGGAGGGTGGAGTGTGGCGGAGGGTGGAGCGTGGAGTGTGGCAGCGGGTGGAGTGTGGCGGAGGGTGGAGTGTGGAGTGTGGCGGAGGGTGGAGTGTGGAGTGTGGCGGCGGGTGGAGCGTTGAGTGTGGCGGAGGGTGGAGCGTGGAGTGTGGCGGAGGGTGGAGCGTGGAGTGTGGCAGCGGGTGGAGTGTGGCGGAGGGTGGAGTGTGGAGTGTGGCGGCGGGTGGAGCGTGGAGTGTGGCGGAGGGTGGAGCGTGGAGTGTGGCAGCGGGTGGAGTGTGGCGGAGGGTGGAGTGTGGAGTGTGGCGGCGGGTGGAGCGTGGAGTGTGGCGGAGGGTGGAGCGTGGAGTGTGGCGGCGGGTGGAGCGTGGAGTGTGGCGGCGGGTGGAGCGTGGAGTGTGGCGGAGGGTGGAGCATGGAGTGTGGCGGCGGGTGGAGCGTGGAGTGTGGCGGCGGGTGGAGCGTGGAGTGTGGCGGCGGGTGGAGCGTGGAGTGTGGCGGAGGGTGGAGCGTGGAGTGTGGCGGCGGGTGGAGCGTGGAGTGTGGCAGTGGGTGGAGCGTGGAGTGTGGCGGAGGGTGGAGCGTGGAGTGTGGCGGAGGGTGGAGCGTGGAGTGTGGCGGAGGGTGGAGCGTTGAGTGTGGCGGCGGGTGGAGCGTTGAGTGTGGCGGCGGGTGGAGCGTAGAGTGTGGCGGAGGGTGGAGCGTAGAGTGTGGCGGAGGGTGGAGCGTAGAGTGTGGCGGCGGGTGGAGCGTGGAGTGTGGCGGCGGGTGGAGCGTAGAGTGTGGCGGCGGGTGGAGCGTAGAGTGTGGCGGAGGGTGGAGCGTAGAGTGTGGCGGAGGGTGGAGCGTAGAGTGTGGCGGCGGGTGGAGCGTTGAGTGTGGCGGCGGGTGGAGCGTAGAGTGTGGCGGCGGGTGGAGCGTGGAGTGTGGCGGAGGGTGGAGCGTGGAGTGTGGCGGCGGGTGGAGCGTAGAGTGTGGCGGCGGGTGGAGCGTGGAGTGTGGCGGCGGGTGGAGCGTAGAGTGTGGCGGCGGGTGGAGCGTAGAGTGTGGCGGCGGGTGGAGCGTTGAGTGTGGCGGCGGGTGGAGCGTAGAGTGTGGCGGCGGGTGGAGCGTGGAGTGTGGCGGCGGGTGGAGCGTAGAGTGTGGCGGCGGGTGGAGCGTAGAGTGTGGCGGCGGGTGGAGCGTAGAGTGTGGCGGCGGGTGGAGCGTAGAGTGTGGCGGCGGGTGGAGCGTGGAGTGTGGCGGAGGGTGGAGCGTAGAGTGTGGCGGCGGGTGGAGCGTAGAGTGTGGCGGAGGGTGGAGCGTGGAGTGTGGCGGAGGGTGGAGTGTGCTGGTGGGTGGAGCGTGGAGTGTGCTGGTGGGTGGAGCGTCGAGTGTGCTGGTGGGTGGAGCGTGGAGTGTGGCGGAGGGTGGAGCGTGGAGTGTGCTGGTGGGTGGAGTGTGGCGGAGGGTGGAGCGTGGAGTGTGGCGGAGGGTGGAGTGTGCTGGTGGGTGGAGCGTGGAGTGTGCTGGTGGGTGGAGCGTGGAGTGTGCTGGTGGGTGGAGCGTGGAGTGTGGCGGAGGGTGGAGCGTGGAGTGTGGCGGAGGGTGTAGCGTGGAGTGTGCTGGTGGGTGGAGCGTGGAGTGTGCTGGTGGGTGGAGCGTGGAGTGTGACGGCGGGTGGAGCGTGGAGTGTGCTGGTGGGTGGAGTGTGGCGGAGGGTGGAGCGTGGAGTGTGGCGGTGGGTGGAGCGTGGAGTGTGGCGGCGGGTGGAGCGTAGAGTGTGGTGGTGGGTGGAGCGTGGAGTGTGGCGGCGGGTGGAGCGTAGAGTGTGGTGGTGGGTGGAGCGTGGAGTGTGGCGGAGGGTGGAGCGTGGAGTGTGGCGGTGGGTGGAGCGTGGAGTGTGCTGGTGGGTGGAGCGTGGAGTGTTGTGTTGGGTGGAGCGTGGAGTGAGGCGGTGGGTGGAGCGTAGAGTGTGGCGGTGGGTGGAGCGTGGAGTGTGGCGGCGGGTGGAGCGTGGAGTGTGGCGGAGGGTGGAGCGTGGAGTGTGGCGGTGGGTGGAGCGTGGAGTGAGGCGGAGGGTGGAGCGTGGAGTGAGGCGGAGGGTGGAGCGTGGAGTGAGGCGGAGGGTGGAGCGTGGAGTGTGGTGTTGGGTGGAGCGTGGAGTGTGGTGTTGGGTGGAGCGTTGAGTGTGGCGGAGGGTGGAGCGTGGAGTGAGGCGGAGGGTGGAGCGTGGAGTGAGGCGGAGGGTGGAGCGTGGAGTGAGGCGGAGGGTGGAGCGTGGAGTGAGGCGGAGGGTGGAGCGTGGAGTGAGGCGGAGGGTGGAGCGTGGAGTGAGGCGGAGGGTGGAGCGTGGAGTGAGGCGGAGGGTGGAGCGTGGAGTGTGGTGTTGGGTGGAGCGTGGAGTGTGGTGTTGGGTGGAGCGTGGAGTCATAGTTGGTCTACAGGCGTAGTTGGTCTACAGGCATAGTTGGTCTACAGCCATAGTTGGTCTACAGGCGTAGTTGGTCTACAGGCATAGTTGGTCTACAGGCGTAGTTGGTCTACAGGCGTAGTTGGTCTACAGGCATAGTTGGTCTACAGGCGTAGTTGGTCTACAGGCGTAGTTGGTCTACAGGCGTAGTTGGTCTACAGCCATAGTTGGTCTACATGCGTAGTTGGTCTACAGGCGTAGTTGGTCTACAGCCATGGTTGGTCTACAGCCATAGTTGGTCTACAGGCGTAGTTGGTCTACAGGCGTAGTTGGTCTACTACAGGCATAGTTGGTCTACAGGCGTAGTTGGTCTACAGGCATAGTTGGTCTACAGCCATAGTTGGTCTACAGGCATAGTTGGTCTACAGCCATAGTTGGACCTACAGTCGTAGTTGGTCTACAGGCATAGTTGGTCTACAGCCATAGTTGGTCTACAGGCGTAGTTGGTCTACAGGCGTAGTTGGTCTACAGGCGTAGTTGGTCTACAGGCATAGTTGGTCTACAGGCGTAGTTGGTCTACAGGCGTAGTTGGTCTACAGGCGTAGTTGATCTACAGGCGCAGTTGGTCTACAGGCGTGGTTGGTCTACAGGCGTAGTTGGTCTACAGGCATAGTTGGTCTACAGGCGTGGTTGGTCTACAGGCGTAGTTGGTCTACAGGCGTGGTTGGTCTACAGGCGTGGTTGGTCTACAGGCGTAGTTGGTCTACAGGCGTAGTTGGTCTACAGGCGTAGTTGGTTTACAGGCGTAGTTGGTCTACAGCCATAGTTGGTCTACAGGCATAGTTGGTCTACGGGCATAGTTGGTCTACAGGCGTAGTTGGTCTACAGGCGTAGTTGGTCTACAGGCATAGTTGGTCTACAGCCATAGTTGGTCTACAGGCGTAATTTGTCTACAGCCATAGTTGGTCTACAGCAATAGTTGGTCTACAGGCGTAGTTGGTCTACAGCCATAGTTGGTCTACAGGCGTAGTTGGTCTACAGGCGTAGTTGGTCTACAGGCATAGTTGGTCTACAGCCATAGTTGGTCTACAGGCGTAGTTGGTCTACAGGCGTAGTTGGTCTACAGGCGTAGTTGTTCTACAGGCATAGTTGGTCTACAGGCGTAGTTGGTCTACAGGCGTAGTTGGTCTACAGGCGCAATTGGTCTACAGGCGCAGTTGGTCTACAGGCGTGGTTGGTCTACAGGCGTAGTTGGTCTACAGGCGTAGTTGGTCTACAGGCATAGTTGGTCTACAGCCATAGTTGGTCTACAGGCGTAGTTGGTCTACAGGCGTAGTTGGTCTACAGGCGTGGTTGGTCTACAGGCGTAGTTGGTCTACAGGTGTAGTTGGTCTACAGCCATAGTTGGTCTACAGCCATAGTTGATCTACAGGCGTAGTTGGTCTACAGGTGTAGTTGGTCTACAGCCATAGTTGGTCTACAGCCATAGTTGATCTACAGGCGTAGTTGGTCTACAGGCGTAGTTGGTCTACAGGCGTAGTTGGTCTACAGGCGTGGTTGGTCTACAGGCGTAGTTGGTCTACAAGCGTAGTTGGTCTACAGGCGTAGTTGGTCTACAGGCGTAGTTGGTCTACAGCCATAGTTGGTCTACAGCCATAGTTTGTCTACAGGCGTAGTTGGTCTACAGGCGTAGTTGGTGTACAGGCGTAGTTGGTCTACAGGCATAGTTGGTCTACAGGCGTAGTTGGTCTACAGCCATAGTTGGTCTACAGCCATAGTTTGACTACAGGCGTAGTTGGTCTACAGGCGTAGTTGGTCTACGGGCATAGTTGGTCTACAGGCGTAGTTGGTCTACAGGCGTAGTTGGTCTACAGGCATAGTTGGTCTACAGCCATAGTTGGTCTACAGGCGTAGTTGGTCTACAGCCATAGTTGGTCTACAGCAATAGTTGGTCTACAGGCGTAGTTGGTCTACAGCCATAGTTGGTCTACAGGCGTAGTTGGTCTACAGGCGTAGTTGGTCTACAGGCATAGTTGGTCTACAGCCATAGTTGGTCTACAGGCGTAGTTGGTCTACAGGCGTAGTTGGTCTACAGGCGTAGTTGGTCTACAGGCATAGTTGGTCTACAGGCGTAGTTGGTCTACAGGCGTAGTTGGTCTACAGGCGCAATTGGTCTACAGGCGCAGTTGGTCTACAGGCGTGGTTGGTCTACAGGCGTAGTTGGTCTACATTCGTAGTTGGTCTACAGGCATAGTTGGTCTACAGCCATAGTTGGTCTACAGGCGTAGTTGGTCTACAGGCGTAGTTGGTCTACAGGCGTGGTTGGTCTACAGGCGTAGTTGGTCTACAGGTGTAGTTGGTCTACAGCCATAGTTGGTCTTCAGCCATAGTTGATCTACAGGCGTAGTTGGTCTACAGGCGTAGTTGGTCTACAGGCGTAGTTGGTCTACAGGCGTGGTTGGTCTACAGGCGTAGTTGGTCTACAAGCGTAGTTGGTCTACAGGCGTAGTTGGTCTACAGGCGTAGTTGGTCTACAGCCATAGTTGGTCTACAGCCATAGTTTGTCTACAGGCGTAGTTGGTCTACAGGCGTAGTTGGTCTACAGGCGTAGTTGGTCTACAGCCATAGTTGGTCTACAGCCATAGTTTGTCTACAGGCGTAGTTGGTCTACAGGCGTGGTTGGTCTACAGGCGTAGTTGGTCTACAGGCGTAGTTGGTCTACAGGCATAGTTGGTCTACAGGCGTAGTTGGTCTACAGCCATAGTTGGTGTACAGCCATAGTTTGTCTACAGCCATAGTTGGTCTACAGCCATAGTTGGTCTACAGGCGTAGTTGGTCTACAGGCGTAGTTGGTCTACAGGCGTAGTTGGTCTACAGGCGTGGTTGGTCTACAGGCATAACACATGTGGTGTTGAGGTTGGTTACGTGAACACGGAGCAACATGAGCAAGAGTGTGAGGGCGTGAGACGTGCACACTCTGTGATCACTCTCACGTGAGGGTGTCCCCCCCCCCCCTTGTCTCTCTGTGAAGAAGTGAATAATATGAATAATAAAAAATGCATATGCATTTTTTGATGAATTCTAAATTTTTGTTAATTAATTCTTGATCCATATTCCCGTCATGATAATCTAATGTTACATCCGTCGACTTCACTCGAAAGTCTAGATAGGTCGCCTGAGGAAGGACTTGCTTAGCTAACACACCAGTGTAGTAAGCAGCTCATTCCTCACTCTGGGAGCATGTATGAACAATTGACTAGGCGCGAGCAAACGCCGAGACCCCAACATTTTGAGATCCACCTTCACATAGGTCGTTGACCTTCGCCCATCGCAGTAGCGAATCTAACGAGTAGGTCATGGGCTCTCATAACAGAATTTATGTTGTATAGTGTTATGAATTCAGAACTGAGCTCATGAAACAGTCTAAATTTAACAGTAGAGTGTCAGAACGTGTGTAGTGCACTAAAATGTGTGGGGTGTAATGAAGACAGTGTTCAACACAACAATATAGTTTATTCAACAAAGTACTAACTAGTACAACAACAAAAGAAATTTCAATGATGTTACTCAAAATCCTTCCTGTGACACTGTTATTGACAGCTAAACACCAGCCACGAGGACTGCAAAATGAACTAACTTGAACAGACGTTGTGAACACAGAGGAATCAATCAATGAAGCAAGACATACTAGTCTATAATCACTATGCAACAATGACACAGTAGGCTAGGAGACACGCCTCCAGTAACCTCCTATCAGTTCCCTACGCTTCTTGCAGTGGCGGTTGATGCAATCATACTAGTAGCTCATCAATGACATGACAATGACTAATGGGGTTACTGGCAACTCCAGCAACCTTCCTCAATTAAATTCTTATGTTAACACCTCGTCCCTCAGACGAATCAACAATCAATAACAAATTGATTTACGTTAATATCCGAGTAACACTTACGTTAACTTAATCTTGTCTCCCATAGACAAATCAAACTCTTACAACTGTCACTAGTAACTCGGAAATTACACAACACTCTACCCGTCGAGCATTCAGTGAGTAATTCCCATTAATCCCTGTACTTCCAGACAGCTGATTAATCCCTGTACGAGTTACGTTATCTACGTTATCGGTTACTATCGCCCCTTTGATAGTTTATGCCAATCACAATGTCGAAAGTGCTAGGAGAACGGCAATCACTCTTGACTGCCCTCGAGCAATTAATTACACTCCCGAAGATCAATAATTAATTAATACAAATGCGTCACCTTTCACACTGGCTCACCAATTTACATTAAAGGTATGAACTCCGTCTTGGCCTTCCATACCACGACGGATTCAGGTGACTAATATATGATCCACGAACTGATAATCACCACGTCTACGTTATTTTACAATGACATTACTCTTCCCACGAGTCACTCAAATTACCTGTCCTCTGACAGAGCAATAACCGACGTTACGTTAATGGAACAATGGAACCTTCGTGTGAATCGATCGACTCTGATCGAAGTTAATTCCCTTGACTTCCTGGAACCCGTTAATTACCTGCCCACTGACCGATAATTTCAACGGACAATATTTAGAGTAAGATTCACCTCTTCCGGGATTTCACAATACTTGTCTGGCTTGCTGGGCTCCCTGACAGACCAACACAGCTGGTCCAAGGAAAATAATTAACCCAGACGCATCTTACGTTACTCAAATTGTTAAAGAACAATTTCTCTATAAGAAATGGGTGTTCCCTTGGCTACGTTACATTAATTGACTTACAATCACATCACTGAATACTGGACATCGATGTCCACCAAATAAACAGAACATATAACCACCAAGTACTCGACTCAATGCCCAAGTTCACCCACGAATTTAATAAATCACAATAACAAATCACAGTGATTTATAATACAATCCAGTTGCGATTACAATAACTGCAGAACACCAGTAAATAACGCTCAGTGCTCTAACCCACTAGAACACGGACCAACCCAATGATTTACTGACTACAATAACACACACGGTGATTGATCAACACTCGCATCAATCACGTGGTCCAAAAATCACAACCCCTTGCAATAACACACACACTGCAAGTGCTCTAATGTCAATATATTTGAACACACCAGAACATCTTACTGACCGGTTGCAATAACACCAAAATACAGCAATAACACACTGGCTTCATAAAACTACGATTATATATAATTATGTACCTGGTGACACCTGTAGCCTTCAGCTATCAAAACGTTAATGGGAACATTAAGGAGATCACACACACTCCTGAATCAACTTGGGTGAGTGATTAGCGATCGCACAGATCGATAATCACTCGCCCAAGAATTTACGTTACTCGACAGAGCGGTCAACTGCCTCTCCAGACAGCCTCGTTACTCACCACAAAATCTACCAAAGTTACGTTAACACGTCAGCCACGTAACCACATATATATATATATATATATATATAACCACACTTGTCACAGCCCTGGGAACACAACATTAGCAATAACACACAACAGGTATCACTCCATAATAATCAAATGTCAGGAATTCCCAGTGTTACACACTCTTTACCTGTGCACTAAGATAACCAGGGGCCAGATTCATGAAAGCACTTACGAACCTGTACATCTTTTCTCAATCTTTGGCGGCTTTGTTTACAATTATTAAACAGTTAATGAGCTCCGAAGCACCAGGAGGCTGTTTATAACAATAACAACAGTTGATTGGGAAGTTTTCATGCTTGTAAACTGTTTAATAAATGTAACCAAAGCCGTCAAAGATTGAGGAAAGATGTACACGTTCGTAAGTACTTGCGTAAGTGCTTTCGTGAATCTGGCCCCAGGACCGGACTCTCACTCCTCCAAATGAATACACCACATGGACAGGATAATCTTAAATCACCTAGAATGAATTACCTAAAGAATCCCACAAGGGTGGAGTATAAAATACTAGGACACCTCACAGTCCTTAGCTAATCTATGTATATATGTTCCTGTGTGTATACTCCCACACACATGTAGGGACACCTGTCCACACAAGGCTAAATCCTTCTGAGACTGACAAAAATGTCAATTAGGGTGAAAATCTCACGCATCGGCACTTCACCTCATCTATACAGGTGCTTGGTGACAATGGGACGGAACACCTGATTCAGGCATAGAGATAATATCGCCAAAAACACACAAGTGTACTTACTCATTTACACAGCCGGCTTCCACGCATACACTCACTCTCCTACATAGTCTAGGGCGGTGGTGTTTCGTACAGTTCAGCGCGTTTTTCGTAACCTTACAACACACGCCGCGGTTCGTACACCCACCGAGCGGTGCATTCGTACACGAATGGTAGCAAACACTATGAACGTCTTTCTTACGAAATTCCCACGAATTTCTATGGTGAAACCTGCCTCCTTAACATTGACAAGATATTTCCCCATTCACTCGAATGCTATAGAGCACTAGCAGGAGTTAGAATGTCGTATAATCACTGGAATGGGGACCCATGAGCACTTTGACTGCCTGTATGAACTTTATTCACGTTCCACGATTTTCTACTCACTAGACTCCCTGTCTTTCTCCCCTTCGAAATACGACGCCCACTTGATTCTGTACAGACGACGTAGTAGTTGAGGTGGAGGATGGAGCTTGTAGAGTAGCCAGCTGCCACGACATCTTTTACTCAATTTGGCCGAGTTAGCGGCTAGTTTCAGAATGACGACGAGGCAGAGACGCCGGCGACTTCCCGCGTCCTCCTCAAAAGAACCAATCAGGGGGAAGCATACAGCTGCCTACCCCTCTTAGCCAATCAGAGACGGGCTACTAGGACGCAGGGCGACTTCAAGATGGCCGGCTGGCGTTGCTGGCTGGTGGCCCACGCCACCATGCTGGCTGGCCTTCGCGCCAAAATCCTTGTCTCACCGCTCTACACAATAAAAGATGCTGCTGGCTCTGTCTCTTTCCACAAATGTGTCACAACGGCCATTGTAACATATTTGGGAAGCTGATGACTGGGGCTTTCCTTTGAGCCGTAACACGGGATGATTCGGATACGGGTTAACAAAACCAGGCCCGTACACTTGTTAAGTGCACGGATGACACCACAGGCACGTAAAACCAGTGGAAGTTTAATCTGGTGCCAAACCATTCCCTCACACTCTCCTTCCCTCCAGTGTGGTAAGGTCCAGTTCCCTCAGTCTTTCCTCAATCCCTTCAGCTCAGAAACGAGTCTTGTTGCATAGCTTTGGACCTTTTCTGGTTTCTCCTGTTTTTTTTTATATGAGAGTACCATGCTGAGGGGGGACATATTCAAGTGTGGATCTCATGTGTGCATGCACGTGCGCGCGCGTGTGTGTGCGTGTACTCACCTAGTTGTGCTCTCGGGGGTTGAGCTTTGGCTCTTTGGTCCTGCCTCTCAACCGTCAATCAACTGGTGTACAGGTTTCTGAGCCTACTGGGCTCTATCATATCTACATTTGAAACTGTGTATGGAGTCAGCCTCCACCACATCACTGCCTAATGCATTCCATCTGTTAACTACTCTGACATTGAAAACATTATTTCTATGTCTCTGTGGCTCATCTGGGTACTAAGTTTCCACCTGTGTTCCTTTGTTCGGGTCCCACCCGTGCTGAAGAGTTTGTCTTTGTCCACCCTGTCAATTCCCCTGAGAATTTTGTAGGTGGTTATCATGTCTCCCTTTACACTTCTGTTTTCCAGGGACATGAGGTTTAGCTCCTTTAGCCTTTCCTCGTAGCTCATACCTCTCAGTTCCGGAACGAGTCTGGTGGCATACCGCTGAATCTTCTCTAACTTTGTCTTGTGTGTTTAAATAGGTATGGACTCCAGGCTGGAGCTGCATACTCCAGGATTGGTCTGAAATAAGTGGGATACAGGGTCCTGAACGATTCTTCACACAAGTTTCTAAAGGCAGTTCTTATGTTGGCCAGTTTAGCATATGCCGCTGATGATATCCTTTTGATGGGGGCCTCTTGGGACAGGTTCGGTGTGATATCAACCCCCTTTCTCTCTATTTGAGTCTTGCAGGATTTCACCTCCCAGATGGTACCTTGTGTTCAGCCTTCTGTTCCTTTTGCCTAATTTCATTACTATACACTTTCCTGAGTTGAACTTTAGTTGCCATTTTCGAGTCCATTCCTCCAATTTGTCCAGGTCGTCCTGTAGTCTCTGTCTATCTTCATCTGTCTTGATTCTTCTCATAATTTTGGCATCGTCAGCAAACATTGAGAGAAATGAGTCTATACAATCTGGGAGATCATCTACGTATATCAGAAACAGGATAGGTCCGAGTATTCTGTGGGACTCCACTGGTGACTTCACGCCAATCTGAGGTCTCACTCCTCTCTGCTTCCTTTTGCTTACGTACTCCCTTATCCACTGGAGCACCTTACCAGTTACTCCTACCTGTTTCTCCAGCTTATGTACCAGCCTCTAATGGGGTACAGTGTGAAAGGCTTTCCGACAGTCCAAGAAGATGCAGTCCTCCCAGCCTCTGTTTCTTGCTTAATCTTTGTCACCTGGTCGTAGAATTCTGTTAAGCCAGTAAGGCAAGATTTACCCTCCCTGAACCTACGTTGGTGATTTGTCACGAAGTCCCTTCTTTCCAGATGTGTTACTAGGTTTTTTCTCACGATCTTCTCCATCACCTTGCACGGTATACAAGTTAAGGACACTGGCCTGTAGTTCAGTGCTTCTTGCCTGTCACCCTTTTTGTATATTGGTACTACATTAGCCGTCTTCCATATTTCTGGTAGGTCTCCCGTTTCCAGTGACCTACTGTATACTATGGAGAATGGCAAGCAAAGTGCCTCTGCACACTCTTTCAATACCCATGGTGAGATTCCATCTGGATGGTCAAGCATGGCTGGTTCATCTTCCCCTCTCATTCTTGTTGGTCCCTTGATATGTTGGCTAAGAAAGTTTCTTCTTACGACGTCCAGCAGCTTAGCTCTCCATGTGTATCTGGTCCTCTATGTGGGTTTCTGTTCTCCCAATCCATCTTCCCGTGGTTGAAGTCTCTCATGATTAGTAGGCCAAATCCATTCATGCTAGCGACAGAAGCTGCTCCCTCTATTAAGTTAATGGTGGCCATGTTGTCTCTATCATATTCCTGTCTGGGTCTTCTGTCATTTGGTGGTGGGTTATATATGACTACGACTATAATCTTTTGTCCTCCAATTGCTGTTATACCTCTTATGTAGTCACTGAAACCTTCACAGTACTTAATAACCATCTCCTAAAAAATCCAGCCTTTTCTTGTCATCAAAGCTACGCCACCACGTACCTCATCTTCCTTTTTTTTCTTTCCTCACAACACAGTAGTCCTGTGGGAACACTGCATTTGTTATGGTTTTCGTTAGCTTTGTTTCTGTGAGTGCTATTATGTCTGGGTTTTCGTCTAGTAACCATTCTCCAAGTTCATTTGTTTTATTTGTAATCTCATTTGTGTTAGTGTACATTGCCTTGAGGCTCACTTTCTTCTGTCCCTTCTCATATTCCCTTCTTGGTGAGCCTTCTGCTAAGCTGATGAGGGAAGCTGTTCCATGGGCGTGAGGATTTGTGAGGTGGTTAACAGGGTCTCAGAGGATACTGAGGTGAGGGGCGGGGGGGCCAAGTGAACGGGTCACAGGGACGGTGTGTGTGTGTGTACTCACCTAATTGTACTCACCTAAATGTGCTTGCGGGGGTTGAGCTCTGGCTCTTTGGTCCCGCCTCTCAACCGTCAATCAACTGGTGTACAGATTCCTGAGCCTATTGGGCTCTATCATATCGTGTGTGTGTGTGTGTGTGTGTGTGTGTGTGTGTGTGTGTGTATTCACCTAGTTGTGCTTGCGGGGGTTGAGCTCTGCTCTTTCATTCTGCCTCTCAAGTGTCAATCAATCAGATTTCAGGGCCTCGTAGCCTGGTGGATAGCGCGCAGGACTCGTAATTCTGTGGCGCGGGTTCGATTCCCGCACGAGGCAGAAACAAATGGGCAAAGTTTCTTTCACCCTAAGTGCCCCTGTTACCTAGCAGTAAATAGGTACCTGGGAGTTAGTCAGCTGTCACGGGCTGCTTCCTGGGGTGTGTGTGTGGTGTGGAAAAAAAAAAAGTAGTTAGTAAACAGTTGATTGACAGTTGAGAGGCGGGCCGAAAGAGCAAAGCTCAACCCCCGCAAAAACACAACTAGTAAACACACACACACACACACACACACACACACACACACACACACACACACACAGAAAGGGCACACGCACAAGGGGACACAGGTGGAAACTGAGTGCCCAAATAAGCCATAGAGATATTAGAAAGATTTTTTTTAATGTCAGAGTGGTTGACAAATGGAATGCATTAGGGAGTAATGTGATGGAGGCTGACTCCATGCACAGTTTCAAGTGTAGATATGATAGAGCCCAATAGGCTCAGGAACCTGTACACCTGTTGATTGACAGTTGAGAGGCGGGACCAAAGAGCCAGAGCTCAACCCTCGCAAGCATAAATAGGTGAGTTCAAATAGGTGAGTACTCACACGGCTGGCTGAGTGGACAGCGCTCTAGACTCGTGGACCTAGGGACCGTGGTTCGATCCCAGCAGCCGGCGGAAAAACAAATGGCAGAGTTTTCTTCACCCTGATGCGCCTGTTACCTAGCAGTAAATAGGTACCTGGGAGTTAGATAGCTTCTACGGGCTGCTTCCTGTGTGTGTGTACTCACCTAAGTGTTTTTACCTAAGTGTAGTTACAGGATCAGAGCTACGCTCGTGGTGTCCCGTCTTCCCAGCACTCGTTGTCATATAACGCTTTGAAACTACTGACGGTCTTGGCCTCCACCACCTTCTCACCTAACTTGTTCCAACCGTCTACCACTCTCTTTACAAAAGTGAATTTTCTTATATTTCTTCGGCATCTGTGTTTAGCTAGTTTAAATCAATGACCTCTTGTTCTTAAACATCCAGGTCTCAGGAAATCTTCCCTATCGATTTTATCAATTCCTGTTACTATTTTGTATGTAGTGATCATATCACCTCTTTTTCTTCTGTCTCCTAGTTTTGGCATATTTAATGCCTCTAACCTCTCCTCGTAGCTCTTGCCCTTCAGTTCTGGGAGCCACTTAGTATCATGTCTTTGCACCTTTTCCAGTTTGTTGATGTGCTTCTTCAGATATGGGCACCACACAACCGCTGCATATTCTAGCTTTGGCCTAACAAAAGTCGTGAACAATTTCTTTAGTATATCGCCATCCATGTATTTAAAAGCAATTCTGAAGTTAGAAAGCGTGGCATAGGCTCCTCGCACAATATTCTTTATGTGGTCCTCAGGTGATAGTTTTCTATATAGAACCACCCCTAGATCTCTTTCTTTATCAGAATTCTTTAGAGATTTCTCACATAATATATAGGTTGTGTGAGGTCTATGTTCTCCTATTCCACATTCCATAACATGGCATTTATTAACATTAAATTCCATTTGCCAAGTGGTGCTTCATATACTTATTTTGTCCAGGTCATCTTGAAGGGCATGACAATCATCTAAGTTTCTTATCCTTCCTATTATCTTAGCATCATCAGCAAACATGTTCATATAATTCTGTATACCAGCTGGTAGATCATTTATGTAGACAATAAATATCACTGGTGCAAGAACTGAACCCTGTGGTACTCCACTTGTGACATTTCTCCAGTCCGATACATTGCCTCTGATTACTGCCCTCATTTTTCTTTCAGTCAGAACAATTTTCATCCATATTAGAAGCGTACCTGTCACCCCTCCAATATTTTCTAGTTTCCAGAACAACCTCTTATGTGGAACTGTGTCAAAAGCCTTTTTTAGGTCCAGATAGATGCAGTCAACCCAACCATCTCTTTCCTGTAATATCTTTGCTGCTCGATCATAGAAACTGAGTAAATTCGATACATAGGAACTTCCAGATCAAAAACCATACTGTCTGTCTGATATTATATCATTTCTCTCCAGGTGTTCTACTCATTTAGTTTTAATTATTTTTTCCAATATTTTGACTATAACACTTGTCAGTGATACAGGTCTATAATTAAGGGGGTCTTCCCTGCTTCCACTTTTGTAGATTGGAACTATGTTAGCCTTTTTCCACACATCAGCTACAACTCCTGTAACCAGGGATGCCTGAAAAATCAGTTGAAGTGGAATGCTGAGCTCAGATGCACATTCTCTCAGAACCCATGGTGAAACTCCATCTGGACCAACTGCTTTGTTCTTATTTAGCTCCTTGAGCATTTTTTTCACTTCGTCTCTAGACACCTCTATGTGCTCTATGTTGTTCTCTGGAATTCTTATTGTATCTGGTTCCCTGAAGATTTCATTTTGTACAAACACACTTTGGAACTTTTCGTTTAATGTTTCACACATTTCCTTTTCATTTTCCGTGAATCTATTTCCCATTTTCAACCTCTGAATATTATCCTTTACCTGCAATTTGTTGTTTATGAATTTATAGAATAGACCTGGTTCTGTTTTACATTTGTCTGCTATCCCTTTTTCAAAGTTTCTTTCTACCTCTCTCCCCACTGCCGTGTAGTTATTTCTCGCATCTTTGTATCGCGGGTATGTTTGGGGGTTTGGCCTCTTTCTGTATTGATTCCATTTTTGTGTCTTCTGGTCTCTGGCCCTCTCGCAATTTCTGTTGAACCAATCCTGTTTCCTACTCCTGCATCTCAGTTTTGGTATAAATTTTTTTGTGCCTTTATCATATATTTCACAAAACTTGACATAAATCTCATTCACTTCCTTGCCTAGCAACAAGTCTGTCCAATTATACTCACTAAAAAAAGTTCTAAGGTTGCCATAATGTCCTCTCCTGAAGTCAGGTTTTTCAATTGCATCAACCTTCTTATTTTCTTCCAGATTATAATACATTGCATACTTTATTCCCAAAAAGACATGGTCACTTTTACCCAAGGGAAAAAGGTACTGAATGTCAAATATTTCTTCCTCCTTCCTTGTAAATATCAAATCTAGCATGGAGGGAACGTCCCCTTCCCTCATCCTCGTAGCTTGTTTAACATGTTGATACAAGAATGTTTCCAGGATGGGGTCTACAAATTTACAGGTCCAAAAATCTTCTGTTTTAGCTTCATATGCTTCCCAGTCTATGGATTTCAAGTTGAAGTCGCCGACTATCAACAGTCGTGATCAATCGTTATCCGCTCTCGCTATGATCTCTCTCATTATTGTTTTAAGACCTTCTCGTTTACTATCTAGCTCCTCCTTTGACCACGTGCTGCTTGGCGGTGGACTATATGCATTTTTTATCATTAGTTTATCATCCTCATGGCAGATCTCTAGTGCTATTATGTCAACTTCTTGTGGATTGGCAGTCACTATTTCGTTCACCTTTAGGTGTTCTTTCACCAGCACAGCAACGCCACCGCCTTTCATAATTTTTCTGTCCCGTCTCCAAATTGAGTAGCCCCTTGGGAATATGACCTCATTTAAAATTACATCTTCAAGTTTTATCTCCGTGAGTGCAACAATGTCTGGTGTCTGCAGCTGTATTACATCACTTAACTCCAGTATCTTTGATCTTACTCCATCTATGTTGGTGTATGCAATCTTCAGGAACTTGTTCCCCCTCTTCTTATTTTTCACTCCCCCTCTCTCTAATGATTTTGTTGGTTTGCCTTTATGTACCTCTTTAATGGTCTGCCTACCCCTATCACTTTGTAGTAAAAAGAATTGATTTCGTCTTCATTCCTGCTCTCATTTAAACGTTTTGCCTCGGCGAGGTTCAGTTTCAGCTTCTCTCTGTCTTCTTTTGAAAGATCTCGTCTTAACGACCACACTTTCCCATCCACACCCCTTTGTAATTTTCTAGCATTCCTTAGTACTTCTTCCATCTGTTTGGCACCGTTTAGGGTGATCCTCAAAGGTCGATCTTTCCCTTTTACATATCTGCCTATTCTCCTGTAGTCGCAGACATTCTCTATGGTTGTAAGACCTTCCACGAGGCCAACAATTTTATCTACTACTTTTGCTTCTTCTACAGCTTTTTCTGACCTAGATGTTATCTCCTTTTCTTTGCAGCCAAAAATGATCAGGGACTTACTCCGATCAACTGTGTTTTGCACCAACTTCGGGTTAGATGCCAATTCTTTCCTCACTTCCAGTCTAATGTTTGTTTTATCTTGGTTGCTGCAGTGTTTGACTTCCTTTACTGCTTCTTCAATTTTTTCCTTCTCCTTGGCCACTTGTGCATAGGTGAGTTGCATATCTTTCTTGCACTGTTCTATTCCCAGTGTAACTTCCTCTGTGCTGACAAAAGCTGTTTCTCCTGCTGAATTTCCTTACCTAACCTATTGTAGTCGTGTGTGTGTGTGTGTGTGTGTGTGTGTGTGTGTGTGTGTGTGTGTGTGTGTGTGTGTATGCGTGCGTGCGTGTGTGTGTGTGTGTGTGTGTGTGTGTGTGTGTGTGTGTGTGCGTGCGTGCGTGCGTGCGTGCGTGCGTGCGTGTGTGCGTGTGTGTGTACTCACCTAATTGTGCTTGCGGGGGTTGAGCTCTGGCTCTTTGGTCCCGCCTCTCAACCGTCAATCAACTGGTGTACAGATTCCTGAGCCTACTGGGCTCTATCATATCTACATTTGAAACTGTGTATGGAGTCAGCCTCCACCACATCACTTCCTAATGCATTCCATTTACTAACTACTCTGACACTGAAAAAGTTCTTTCTAATGTCTCTGTGGCTCATCTGGGTACTCAGCTGTTATAATATGAATTGTGGGGTGCTACTATGGTGAAACTGGTACTATTAAGGGGTAAGGGTAGTTAGAAGACAGAGTATCAACTATGGGAGAGCTAAAAGGCCCGGCCCCCAAAATAAACTATCCACAGTAATAATAACTTGCTACTAGACCATATATTTCAGTCTAAGGGTTGATCAATGCGCTCCCACACAGGAAGAAGGGCTACTCCTATAATTCATGTACTTATTTATTAACCCCTTAACAACCCCCCATATACACTCACACCAATAACAATAATAACTTTACCACACTACCTTACGTTAAAAGCCTTGGTCCACATAAGCAGGATACAAGGTTTTACACTGAACACAAGCTAGGGTAAAGCTCTACTACTGAATAACTTGAAGTTAGAGTCAGCTTAGGGTAGGGGACCACGTGGTTCCAATGGGACCCCCTTTTGAATAACTAGTAATATAAACCCTAAAAACACCTACTACACATAAAATAGACTACTCTACACATAGAACATGAGTATGCCAGAAATTAAATAATGTACACAGTATATACTTAGCTTGAACAAGACACAGAAATAAGGAAATGAGGAGGAAGGATAGGAGGGAGTTCCTTTCACCACAGCCAGCAACCAGACAAGATGGAGTCTCCGTCTTCTTCCCCCCAGCTGGCTGCTGCCGGCAGACTGCTCAACTAATCGTACAGCAGTCCTATCCCAAGTTTACTCAGATTTACTTTACAAATGATTAGAAAGTATTAGTAAACATAGTTGGTGCCTATGTTATTATTTAATAATCAACCCCCGGCTCAGTCTTTAAATGCTCTTTGAGAAACAAGAATAGTCTTACGTCTGGCAGGGAAGATACAAACAAAATCACATCGAGTTGTGTTTTGCTACTCTAACGTAGCTTATTTAGTTAAATTTTGACCTCTGGTTTCCACTGAAGAACCCAGGGTCGTAACATCAGCTTCCACCTGTGTTCCCTTGTTCGCGTCCCTCCAGTGTTGAATAGTTTATCCTTGTTTACCCGGTCGATTCCCCTGAGGATTTTGTAGGTTGTGATCATGTCCCCCCTTACTCTTCTGTCTGCCAGTGTCGTAAGGTGCATTTCCCGCAGCCTTTCCTCATAACTCATGCCTCTTAGTTCTGGGACTAGTCTAGTAGCATACCTTTGGACTTTTTCCAGCTTCGTCTTGTGCTTGACAAGGTACGGGCTCCATGCTGGGGCCGCATACTCCAGGATTGGTCTTACATATGCGGTGTACAAGATTCTGAATGATTCCTTACACAGGTTCCTGAACGCCGTTCTGATGTTAGCCAGCCTCGCATATGCCGCAGACGTTATTCTCTTTATGTGGGCTTCAGGAGACAGGTTTGGTGTGATATCAACTCCTAGATCTTTCTCTCTGTCTGTTTCATTAAGTACTTCATCTCCTATTCTGTATCCTGTGCCTGGCCTCCTGTTTCCACTGCCTAGTTTCATTACTTTGCATTTACTCGGGTTGAACTTCAACAGCCATTTGTTGGACCATTCACTCAGTCTATCCAAGGTCATCTTGTAGCCTCCTACTATCATCCTCTGTTTCAATCCTCCTCATAATTTTTGCATCGTCGGCAAACATTGAGAGGAACGAATCTATACCCTCTGGGAGATCATTTACATATACCAGAAACAGTATAGGTCCAAGGACTGACCCCTGCGGGACTCCACTTGTGACGTCTCGCCAATCTGAGACCTCACCCCTCACACAGACTCGTTGTCTCCTGTTGCTTAGGTACTCCTCTATCCACCGGAGTAACTTCCCTCTCACTCCAGCCTGCGTCTCCAACTTTCGCACTAGCCTCTTGTGTGGCACTGTATCAAAGGCTTTCTGACAATCCAAAAATATGCAGTCTGACCACCCTTCTCTTTCTTGCCTTATTTTTGTTGCCTGGTCGTAGAATTCAAGTAACCCTGTGAGGCAGGACCTGCCATCCCTGAACCCATGTTGATGCTGTGTTACAAAGTTCCTTCGCTCCAGATGCTCCACTAGTTTTTTTCGCACAATCTTCTCCATCAGCTTGCATGGTATGCAGGTTAGGGACACTGGCCTGTAGTTCAGTGCCTCCTGTCTATCCCCTTTCTTGTATATCTGGACTACGTTAGCTGCTTTCCAAATATCTGGCAGTTCCCCTGTTGCCAGTGATTTGTTATACACTATGGAGAGTGGTAGGCACAGTTCTCTTGCTCCTTCCTTTAGAACCCAAGGGGAGATTCCATCTGGGCCTATAGCCTTCGTGTGTGTGTGTGTGTGTGTGTGTGCGTGTGCGTGTGCGTGTGCGTGTGTGTGTGTGTGTGTGTGTGTGTGTGTGTGTGTGTGTGTGTCTGTGTGTGCGAGAGTGTGTGTGTGTGTGTGTGTGTTTATTGTGGGGATGGCACGGTGGGGGGGTTGGGTTAACTGGTGGAGGGATGGAGGGAGAGGGAGAGAGGGAGTAAAAGGGAGAGGGGGGAGTGAAAGGGAGTGAGGGAGATTGAGGAAGAGAGGGAAATAGGCAGAGCAGGGGGGGGAGAGGAAGGAGGACAATCAGGGGGGTGAGGTATGGAAGGTAAAGTCCCAGTGGTGGGGGGTGAGTTTGGCGGTAGGCTGGTTTGTACGTGCCTGTGTGTACTCACCTAGTTGTGCTTGCGGGGGTTGAGCTCTGGCTCTTTGGTCCCGCCTCTCAACTGTCAATCAACAGGTGTACAGGTTCCTGAGCCTATTGGGCTCTATCATATCTACACTTGAAACTGTGTATGGAGTCAGCCTCCACCACATCACTTCCTAATGCATTCCATTTGTCAACCACTCTGACACTAAAAAAGTTCTTTCTAATATCTCTGTGGCTCATTTGGGCACTCAGTTTCCACCTGTGTCCCCTAGTGAGTGTTTACACTGGCGTGTTATGGTGAGGAGGGGGGGGGGTAGGTCTAGTCAGTGGCGGTGTAATGTAACACACAGGTGTGAGAAGCTAGTACCAAGCTGAGGCTCTTGAGCTACTTTTTCTTATTGTATTTAACTTATGTTCAAAGCTAATTACTATATAAAAAAACACTGTACACCTTGTATGACTGACTTTGAGAGGCACTCGCCTCCGAGTAAGCATCCCACAGCACAATTAGGTGATTTATGAAGCGATGTCCGCCTTAATTGTTGACGTCCCCGCCAGAGGTCCTCCCACTTGGTGGTCCAAGGTGGTCTCAGGTCTCTGGTGCCACCGTCTTGCCACAATCTCGTTCTTATTCAATTTTTTTTCTTATCAAACGTTATAAGAATTCACTATGTTGCGTTATCACTGCGTTGCTGTACCTTTCATATGACCAAAAACTATTTTTTTTGGTCTCACTGGTACGTAAATATCCCGAGAATATTGAAGTAATTTGCGGACCGCACGTCCTACACTTGTTCACTGACCGTGTGTGAACCTGGTGAACCTGGTGTGTGTGTGTGTGTGTGTGTGTGTGTGTGTGTGTGTGTGTGTGTGTGTGTGTGTGTGTGTGTGTGTATGTGCGTGTGTGTGTGTGCGCGCGTGTGTGTGTGTGCGCGCGCGTGTGTGTGTGTGTGTGTGTGTGTGCGTGTGTGTGTGTGTGTGTGTGTGTGTGTGTGTGTGTGTGTGTGTGTGTGTGTGTGTGTGTGTGTGTGTGTGTGTGTGTGTGTGTGTGTGTGTGTGTGTGTGTGTGTGCGTGTGTGTGTGTGTGTGTGCGTGTGTGTGTGTGTGTGTGTGTGTGTGTGTGTGTGTGTGTGTGTGTGAAAGGGCCGTCATGGTGATTGTGATGAAGGGAAACACTCACCTTGTTATGGGGTGTAATACAATTATGACGTGTGTCGTCGGTAAGTGGTGAGGGGTGGAGGGGGGGGGGGGGCAGGTGGTGGGGGGTGACGGGGTGAGGGGTGGGGGGGGGCAGGTGGTGGTGGGTGACTGGTGTTGAGGGGTGGGGGGGGGCAGGTGGTGGTAACGAAGGACCCTACAGCCGAATTGAAAGCAAAGGTAAACAGATTGATCGAAACTGTGAACGCCAAGATATCCGGACTTCACCTGCCAAAGGTTATTGGAGAATACAAACCTGGGTATGCGTATGGAAATGTCAAGACCCACAAGCCTGGAAACAAACTTCGGCCAATCATCAGCCAGATACCCACACCCACGTACAGACTGGCGAAGAGACTCAACGGCTTGCTGACTCCTTATGTACCTTGTGCTTTCAGCCTGAAGTCTCCAAAGGAATTTGTTGACTTACTGCGAGGAACACGGGCCACAAGGATAAGAGCCTCGTTGGACGTAGAATCACTGTTTACCAACGTACTTGTGGATGAAACAATCGGGATGATAGCGGACAGAGTGTATCGTGATCCGGCCTGTACTCCTCTTGACAACAAGAAAACATTCAAAGGAAACTACTCCAAGCTTGTACTGAAGAGGCACCCTTTATGAGCCCTGATGGGCACATGTATAAGCAAGTAGATGGGGTCGCCATGGGTTCTCCCCCTAGGTGTCCTGTTTACGAACTTCTACATGGGCACCATCGAACAGAAGGTCTTAGTTGACATGGACTTGAAACCTGCCATATACTGCAGGTATGTTGACGACATTTTTACACAAATACCTGATGTCAGACGTCTGCAGAAGCTAAAGGAGGCATTCGAGCGGAATTCTGTGTTGAGTTTCACTTACGAGATGGAGAAGGTTGGAAGCTGCCCTTTCTAGATGTAACAGTCACGGAAAGGGGTGGAGGCTTCCACACTGCACTCTACAATAAGGAAACATACATAGGAATGTGCCTCAATGCCAATAGTGACTGCCCAGACAGGCAGGCGGCTTGACATCTGCGAGGCACTACACATCAAGAAGTCAACACCAGCAATCAACAGCCAATTAATGCACAACTATATTCTACCCACTTCAAGGCTCTGCTCCAATATAGAAGCATCAAGAAATATGGGCCAATAGGCCCTCTGCAATTACTTCCATTCTTACCTTCAATACCCATTGTTTCGTGTTCTGGCTTATGTTGAAAGTTTGTTTTCACCTCATCCAAAACTGTTGTAACATGTCACCTCACCCAAATGCAGGTATAAAAAATCAAAGATGTTTAAGCTCTATTCAGTTATAGTTGTGTGTGTGTGTGTAAACTAAAGTCTTTGAAAATGTAATAAGTTTTACGAAACGCGCTCAAGTGTCGCGTCAGACTAGAAATAAAAATGAATTTTGGAGAATTGATTTTTCAATTACCATCAACTTTGAAAAAAAACATAAGAAAGATCGAGAAAATTCGTGTTAGAATTATTAATCTTACTTTTTCGGTCATATTTAATAATATATGTATACAGGAAAGACTGCTACCAAAATATACTAATATATATATATATATATATATATATATATATATATATATATATATATATATATATATATATATATATATATATATATATAAAATCACTGTATGACCCGTCAGAAGATTCGAACCCGGGCCGTCGAGGATCTTCCTACTAAGAGCACCGGCACCATTACCATTTCCTAAATGTTCTTTTCATAGTGTGTTGAGTTGAGAATTATTGTGCGACTTTAAAGGGAGCGGGTTTCTTTATGTGTAAACAAAGAGTTGTGTTCCGTGCAACAAAGACTCCAGGTGCTTGCAAAATATGGGAAGAAAGTGTGAGGTGGTGCAGCTAGTAGCAGCTCGCGCCACACAGGTGGTGAGGTGGTGCAGCTAGCAGCTCGCGCCACACAGGTGGTGAGGTGGTGCAGCTAGTAGTAGCTCGCGCCACACAGGTGGTGAGGTGGTGCAGCTAGCAGCTCGCGCCACACAGGTGGTGAGGTGGTGCAGCTAGCAGCTCGCGCCACACAGGTGGTGAGGTGGTGCAGCTAGCAGCTCGCGCCACACAGGTGGTGAGGTGGTGCAGCTAGTAGTAGCTCGCGCCACACAGGTGGTGAGGTGGTGCAGCTAGCAGCTCGCGCCACACAGGTGGTGAGGTGGTGCAGCTAGTAGTAGCTCGCGCCACACAGGTGGTGAGGTGGTGCAGCTAGTAGTAGCTCGCGCCACACAGGTGGTGAGGTGGTGCAGCTAGCAGCTCGCGCCACACAGGTGGTGAGGTGGTGCAGCTAGCAGCTCCCGCCACACAGGTGGTGAGGTGGTGCAGCTAGCAGCTCGCGCCACACAGGTGGTGAGGTGGTGCAGCTAGTAGTAGCTCGCGCCACACAGGTGGTGAGGTGGTGCAGCTAGTAGTAGCTCGCGCCACACAGGTGGTGAGGTGGTGCAGCTAGCAGCTCGCGCCACACAGGTGGTGAGGTGGTGCAGCTAGTAGTAGCTCGCGCCACACAGGTGGTGAGGTGGTGCAGCTAGTAGTAGCTCGCGCCACACAGGTGGTGAGGTGGTGCAGCTAGCAGCTCGCGCCACACAGGTGGTGAGGTGGTGCAGCTAGCAGCTCGCGCCACACAGGTGGTGAGGTGGTGCAGCTAGCAGCTCGCGCCACACAGGTGGTGAGGTGGTGCAGCTAGCAGCTCGCGCCACACAGGTGGTGAGGTGGTGCAGCTAGCAGCTCGCGCCACACAGGTGGTGCAGCTAGCAGCTCGCGCCACACAGGTGGTGCAGCTAGCAGCTCGCGCCACACAGGTGGTGCAGCTAGCAGCTCGCGCCACACAGGTGGTGCAGCTAGCAGCTCGCGCCACACAGGTGGTGCAGCTAGCAGCTCGCGCCACACAGGTGGTGCAGCTAGCAGCTCGCGCCACACAGGTGGTGCAGCTAGCAGCTCGCGCCACACAGGTGGTGCAGCTAGCAGCTCGCGCCACACAGGTGGTGCAGCTAGCAGCTCGCGCCACACAGGTGGTGCAGCTAGCAGCTCGCGCCACACAGGTGGTGCAGCTAGCAGCTCGCGCCACACAGGTGGTGCAGCTAGCAGCTCGCGCCACACAGGTGGTGCAGCTAGCAGCTCGCGCCACACAGGTGGTGCAGCTAGCAGCTCGCGCCACACAGGTGGTGCAGCTAGCAGCTCGCGCCACACAGGTGGTGCAGCTAGCAGCTCGCGCCACACAGGTGGTGCAGCTAGCAGCTCGCGCCACACAGGTGGTGCAGCTAGCAGCTCGCGCCACACAGGTGGTGCAGCTAGCAGCTCGCGCCACACAGGTGGTGCAGCTAGCAGCTCGCGCCACTCAAACACTCTCACCGACAATAAATAACAAAAAAGTAAAACAGTAAATAAACTGCTAATGACATTTACGGTGTAAAAGTTGCCGGAGTAAACATATTTGTTTACTCCTGCTTACTTTATACTAGCATAAACAATTAAATACTTTACTTATAATAGCAATCATAACAACAAAATAATTCCTGAGATAAACTTGCCTAGGACACATGAAAATAAACTTAATCTCTACAATAAGAAGCAACAACGGTCACTATACCTGGTTGATACCTGGTTGATGGGGTTCTGGGAGTTGTTCTACTCCCCAAGCCCGGCCCGAGACCAGGCTTGACTTGTGAGAGTTTGGTCCAACAGGCTGTTGCTTGGAGCGGCCCGCAGGCCCACATACCCACCACAGCCCGGTTGGTCCGGCACTCCTTGGAGGAATAAATCTAGTTTCGTCTTGAAAATGTCCACGATTGTTCCGGCAATACTATACACTGTACAACAGTGCACACGTCCACCGTCACGCCTCAGCACGACAACATCGCGTGACGGAGGAGACGTGTACAACCCTAGAGAGCTACCACCAGTAATCTACTGACTTGGTCTTCTTGTTTTGGATTTAGCTACTCAGAACGAATTGGTATGTAGCACGGGCTATGGTGAGCCCGTAACTTAGCTGGCACAGGAGCGGGGCAAGTAGCACGGGACTATGGTCGAGCCCGTAGGACTTAGCTGGCACAGGAGCGGGGCAAGTAGCACGGGCTATGGTGAGCCCGTAGGACTTAACTGGCACAGGAGCGGGGCAAGTAGCACGGGCTATGGTGAGCCCTTAACTTAGCTGGCACAGGAGCGGGGCAAGTAGCACGGGCTATGGTGAGCCCGTAACTTAGCTGGCACAGGAGCGGGGCAAGTAGAACGGGCTATGGTCAGCCCGTAACTTAGCTGGCACAGGAGCGGGGCAAGTAGCACGGGCTATGGTGAGCCCGTAACTTAGCTGCCACAGGAGCGGGGCAAGTAGCACGGGCTATGGTCAGCCCGTAACTTAGCTGGCACAGGAGCGGGGCAAGTAGCACGGGCTATGGTCAGCCCGTAACTTAGCTGGCACAGGAGCGGGGCAAGTAGCACGGGCTATGGTGAGCCCGTAACTTAGCTGGCACAGGAGCGGGGCAAGTAGCACGGGCTATGGTCAGCCCGTAACTTAGCTGGCACAGGAGCGGGGCAAGTAGCACGGGCTATGGTGAGCCCGTAACTTAACTGGCACAGGAGCGGGGCAAGTAGCACGGGCTATGGTCAGCCCGTAACTTAGCTGGCACAGGAGCGGGGCAAGTAGCACGGGCTATGGTGAGCCCGTAACTTAGCTGGCACAGGAGCGGGGCAAGTAGCACGGGCTATGGTGAGCCCGTAACTTAGCTGGCACAGGAGCGGGGCAAGTAGCACGGGCTATTGTCAGCCCGTAACTTAGCTGGCACAGGAGCGGGGCAAGTAGCACGGGCTATGGTGAGCCCGTAACTTAGCTGGCACAGGAGCGGGGCAAGTAGCACGGGCTATGGTCAGCCCGTAACTTAGCTGGCACAGGAGCGGGGCAAGTAGCACGGGCTATGGTGAGCCCGTAACTTAGCTGGCACAGGAGCGGGGCAAGTAGCACGGGCTATGGTGAGCCCGTAACTTAGCTGCCACAGGAGCGGGGCAAGTAGCACGGGCTATGGTGAGCCCGTAACTTAGCTGCCACAGGAGCGGGGCAAGTAGCACGGGCTATGGTGAGCCCGTAGTGGACTTACCTGGCACAGGAGCGGGGCAAGTAGCACGGGCTATGGTGAGCCCGTATCTTACCTGGCACAGGAGCGGGGCAAGTAGCACGGGCTATGGTGAGCCCGTAACTTAGCTGCCACAGGAGCGGGGCAAGTAGCACGGGCTATGGTGAGCCCGTAACTTAGCTGGCACAGGAGCGGGGCAAGTAGCACGGGCTATGGTGAGCCCGTAGTGGACTTACCTGGCACAGGAGCGAGGCAAGTAGCACGGGCTATGGTGAGCCCGTAGTGGACTTACCTGGCACAGGAGCGGGGCAAGTAGCACGGGCTATGGTGAGCCCGTAACTTAGCTGGCACAGGAGCGGGGCAAGTAGCACGGGCTATGGTGAGCCCGTAACTTAGCTGGCACAGGAGCGGGGCAAGTAGCACGGGCTATGGTGAGCCCGTAACTTAGCTGGCACAGGAGCGGGGCAAGTAGCACGGGCTATGGTGAGCCCGTAACTTAGCTGGCACAGGAGCGGGGCAAGTAGCACGGGCTATGGTGAGCCCGTAACTTAGCTGGCACAGGAGCGGGGCAAGTAGCACGGGCTATGGTGAGCCCGTAACTTAGCTGGCACAGGAGCGGGGCAAGTAGCACGGGCTATGGTGAGCCCGTAACTTAGCTGGCACAGGAGCGGGGCAAGTAGCACGGGCTATGGTGAGCCCGTAACTTAGCTGGCACAGGAGCGGGGCAAGTAGCACGGGCTATGGTGAGCCCGTAACTTAGCTGGCACAGGAGCGGGGCAAGTAGCACGGGCTATGGTGAGCCCGTAACTTAGCTGGCACTGGAGCGGGGCAAGTAGCACGGGCTATGGTGAGCCCGTAACTTAGCTGGCACAGGAGCGGGGCAAGTAGCACGGGCTATGGTGAGCCCGTAACTTAGCTGGCACAGGAGCGGGGCAAGTAGCACGGGCTATGGTGAGCCCGTAACTTAGCTGGCACAGGAGCGGGGCAAGTAGCACGGGCTATGGTGAGCCCGTAACTTAGCTGGCACAGGAGCGGGGCAAGTAGCACGGGCTATGGTGAGCCCGTAACTTAGCTGGCACAGGAGCGGGGCAAGTAGCACGGGCTATGGTGAGCCCGTAACTTAGCTGGCTCAGGAGCGGGGCAAGTAGCACGGGCTATGGTCAGCCCGTAACTTAGCTGCCACAGGAGCGGGGCAAGTAGCACGGGCTATGGTGAGCCCTTAACTTAGCTGGCACAGGAGCGGGGCAAGTAGCACGGGCTATGGTGAGCCCGTAACTTAGCTGGCACAGGAGCGGGGCAAGTAGCACGGGCTATGGTGAGCCCTTAACTTAGCTGGCACAGGAGCGGGGCAAGTAGCACGGGCTATGGTGAGCCCGTAACTTAGCTGGCACAGGAGCGGGGCAAGTAGCACGGGCTATGGTGAGCCCGTAACTTAGCTGGCACAGGAGCGGGGCAAGTAGAACGGGCTATGGTCAGCCCGTAACTTAGCTGGCACAGGAGCGGGGCAAGTAGCACGGGCTATGGTGAGCCCGTAACTTAGCTGGCACAGGAGCGGGGCAAGTAGAACGGGCTATGGTCAGCCCGTAACTTAGCTGGCACAGGAGCGGGGCAAGTAGAACGGGCTATGGTCAGCCCGTAACTTAGCTGGCACAGGAGCGGGGCAAGTAGCACGGGCTATGGTCAGCCCGAAACTTACCTGGCACAGGAGCGGTGCAAGTAGCACGGGCTATAGTGAGCCCGTAGTGGACTTACCTGGTACAGGAGCGGTGCAAGTAGCACGGGCTATGGTGAGCCCGTAGTGGACTTACCTGGCACAGGAGCGGTGCAAGTAGCACGGGCTATAGTGAGCCCGTAGTGGACTTACCTGGCACAGGAGCGGGGCAAGTAGCACGGGCTATGGTGAGCCCGTAGTGGACTTACCTGGCACAGGAGCGGTGCTGTGTGTGCTGGCTAGGTGATGATTGATAGATTAAGATTAAACCACCCAAGAGGTGGCACGGGCATGAATAGCCCGTAAGTGGTACAATTTTTTTTTTCTCAGTATTCTGAGGTTGCATTTAACCATCAAGCTGTTATCGCGGGGGAGGATACTGCTTCACAGTTTTTATGAGGGTATATATATATATATATTTTTTGGGAGGCTTGTTGATGGTTCAGGCGCCATGACAGGGTACAAGTCACACCCGACCTCAACATATTTTCCAACCTACTCTCCTGCCTAACATACCCAAACCCAACTCATCACACCCGAGCCTGGTACTGCCTTTAGACATCTAAACTTATGGTATATTTTTGACAATTAGTAAAGGAGCTTTGTGGAACAATCTTGTGTACACTTTGAGCACACCCCGTGACACCGTCCAGTGTACCTCTGGACACCCCAGTAGCACCAGTGTTCCTCTGGACACCCCAGTAGCACCAGTGTTCCTCTGGACACCCCAGTAGCACCAGTGTTCCTCTGGACACCCCAGTAGTGCCAGTGTTCCTCTGGACACCCCAGTAGCGCCAGTGTACCTCTGGACACCCCAGTAGTGCCAGTGTACCTCTGGACACCCCAGTAGCGCCAGTGTACCTCTGGACACCCCAGTAGCACCAGTGTACCTCTGGACACCCCAGTAGTGCCAGTGTACCTCTGGACACCCCAGTAGTGCCAGTGTACCTCTGGACACCCCAGTAGTGCCAGTGTACCTCTGGACACCCCAGTAGTGCCAGTGTACCTCTGGACACAGTAGCACCAGTGTTCCTCTGGACATAGGCACATTCTTATGTTTGTTTCCTTAGTGTAAACTGCAGTGTGGAAGCCTCCGCTCCTTTCCAATAAACAAACATAGACATGTGCCTCAATGCCAACAGTGACTGCCCAGACAGGTACAAGAGGAGTGTTGTTAACGCTTATGTCGACCGTGCTCTCAGCCACAGCTCAGGATGGAAGCACGTCGATGAAGAACTCTGTAGGGTAAGGCAGGTCCTAGTCAACAACGGCTTCTCTAATGGTTTCGTTGAAGACATCATAAAAAGAAAGATAAAACGCCATGCAACCTCTGAAGAGACAACTAACACAACACCTATACCCCCTATTAGACTATTTTACAGGAACTTCTTTTCCACAGCTCATAAAATGGAGGAAAGGGTCCTGAAAGATATTGTTAATAGGAACGTCATCCCTACAGACAAAAATCAGAAGATAAAATTTACGATTTACTATAAAACCAAAAAAATGGCTAACCTACTCATGAAAAACTCTCCAGACACAAAGCAGAACGCTTTAAAAGAGACCAACGTCGTCTATGCCTTCAAATGCCCACTTGGGGACTGTAAGCCCCAAAGAACTCAGTATATAGGCAAGACAACAACATCTCTTTCCAGGCGGTTAACAATGCATAAGCAACAGGGCTCCATCAAGGAACATATAATCTCTTCCCACAACCAGACCATCACCAGAGAAGTATTAACAAACAACACAGAAATCATCGATAGATACAGCGATAGCAGGCGGCTTGACATCTGTGAGGCACTACACATCAAGAAGTCAACACCAGCAATCAACAACCAATTAATGCACCACTATATTCTACCCACCTCAAAACTCCGTATCAATATAGAAGCATCAAGAGGAAGTATGGGTCAATAGGCCCTTTGCAGTTACTTTCATTCTTCCCTCTCATTTATCCAATTAATACCCAATGTTCTGTGTTCTGTCTTGTGTTGGTCAAAAGTTTGTTCACCTCATCCAAAACTGTTGCAACATATCACCTCACCCAAATGCGAGTATATAAGACAAGCTATTTAAGTGTTTAGCATAAGTAAAACTCTGTTTAATGTTTGCAGGTTACAGTTGTGTGTGTGTAAAGTCTTTGAAAATGTAATAAGTTATTATGAAACGCATTCAAGCGTCGCGTCAGACTAGAAATAAAAACGAATTTTGGAGAATTCATTTTTCAATTACCATCGACAGTAAAAAGAAACATAAGAAATATTGAGAAAATTCGTGTTAGAATTATTAATCTTACTTTTTCGGTTATATTTAACAACATATATATATATATATATATATATATATATATATATATATATATATATATATATATATATATATATATATATATATATATATATTGGTGTATACTGGCAGCAGGTTTTCTTTCAAACATATTTCATTGAATATGACCGCATATTCTGTATATATTATTTTCTGGTTTAGGGCTTCTATCCCTCTAACTATTTTCTTAGCATCAGGGCTTAATTGAAATAGGAGTTCTCCAAAACTCATTTTCGTACTTTTAAGGTGAAGAAGTGATTTACTAAAGAGTGTATTACACTTATTTGTATAATTTGCACGACGTTTCGAACCTCCATGGTTCATTCTCAAGTGAACAGATCTTACAATACTAGTTGATTTTATACCCGCATTAGGTCAGGTGATAATACAATGAAGGTGAAAACATGGGGGGATACATAAGGGATAAACATAGGGGCTGCAGAAGGCTTATTGGCCCATACGAGGCATCTCCTATCTAAACACAAAGATTAATCCAGTGTAATTGGCCTGTTATGTTGGACATTGTCTTCTGTGTTGGCATCGATATGTTCTTGTCTTGTCCTTACTATATATATACTTGTCCTTAATATATATATATATATATATATATATATATATATATATATATATATATATATATATATATATATATATATATATATATATATATATATATATATTATTTATTTCCTGTAGTAAAGTTGTGTCTACTAGGAGCATCCTGGTGTATCAAACACATGCACGTAAACCTTACCCCTTGATATGTTCCAGTGCTGACAGATACACGAGCCTTGCTGAATTAAGCATATCAATAATGCCTCCCAGGGTTACTCTTCCCCATACAATGCCTCCCAGGGTTACTCTTCCCCATACAATGCCTCCCAGGGTTACTCTTCCCCATACAATGCCTCCCAGGGTTACTCTTCCCCATACAATGCCTCCCAGGGTTACTCTTCCCCATACAATGCCTCTCAGGGTTACTCTTCCCCATACAATGCCTCCCAGGGTTACTCTTCCCCATACAATGCCTCCCAGGGTTACTCTTCCCCATACAATGCCTCCCAGGGTTACTCTTCCCCATACAATGCCTCCCAGGGTTACTCTTCCCCATACAATGCCTCCCAGGGTTACTCTTCCCCATACAATGCCTCCCAGGGTCACTCTTCCCCATACAATGCCTCCCAGGGTTACTCTTCCCCATACAATGCCTCCCAGGGTTACTCTTCCCCATACAATGCTCCCCGGTACTTTCCCATACAATGCCTTCCCAGGGTTACTCTTCCCCATACAATGCCTCCCAGGGTTACTCTTCCCCATACAATGCCTCCCAGGGTTACTCTTCCCCATACAATGCCTCCCAGGGTTACTCTTCCCCATACAATGCCTCCCAGGGTTACTCTTCCCCATACAATGCCTCCCAGGGTTACTCTTCCCCATACAATGCCTCCAGGGTTACTCTTCCCCATACAATGCCTCCCAGGGTTACTCTTCCCCATACAATGCCTCCCAGGGTTACTCTTCCCCATACAATGCCTCCCAGGGTTACTCTTCCCCATACAATGCCTCCCAGGGTTACTCTTCCCCATACAATGCCTCCCAGGGTTACTCTTCCCCATACAATGCCTCCCAGGGTTACTCTTCCCCATACAATGCCTCCCAGGGTTACTCTTCCCCATACAATTGCCTCCCAGGGTTACTCTTCCCCATACAATGCCTCCCAGGGTTACTCTTCCCCATACAATGCCTCCCAGGGTTACTCTTCCCCATACAATGCCTCCCAGGGTTACTCTTCCCCATACAATGCCTCCCAGGGTTACTCTTCCCCATACAATGCCTCCCAGGGTTACTCTTCCCCATACAATGCCTCCCAGGGTTACTCTTCCCCATACAATGCCTCCCAGGGTTACTCTTCCCCATACAATGCCTCCCAGGGTTACTCTTCCCCATACAATGCCTCCCAGGGTTACTTTTCCCCATACAATGCCTCCCAGGGTTACTCTTCCCCATACAATGCCTCCCAGGGTTACTCTTCCCCATACAATGCCTCCCAGGGTTACTCTTCCCCATACAATGCCTCCCAGGGTTACTCTTCCCCATACAATGCCTCCCAGGGTTACTCTTCCCCATACAATGCCTCCCAGGGTTACTCTTCCCATACAATGCCTCCCAGGGTTACTCTTCCCCATACAATGCCTCCCAGGGTTACTCTTCCCCATGCAATGCCTCCCAGGGTTACTCTTCCCCATACAATGCCTCCCAGGGTTACTCTTCCCCATACAATGCCTCCCAGGGTTACTCTTCCCCATACAATGCCTCCCAGGGTTACTCTTCCCCATACAATGCCTCCCAGGGTTACTCTTCCCCATACAATGCCTCCCAGGGTTACTCTTCCCCATACAATGCCTCCCAGGGTTACTCTTCCCCATACAATGCCTCCCAGGGTTACTCTTCCCCATACAATGCCTCCCAGGGTTACTCTTCCCCATACAATGCCTCCCAGGGTTACTCTTCCCCATACAATGCCTCTCAGGGTTACTCTTCCCCATACAATGCCTCCCAGGGTTACTCTTCCCCATACAATGCCTCTCAGGGTTACTCTTCCCCATACAATGCCTCCCAGGGTTACTCTTCCCCATACAATGCCTCCCAGGGTTACTCTTCCCCATACAATGCCTCCCAGGGTTACTCTTCCCCATACAATGCCTCCCAGGGTTACTCTTCCCCATACAATGCCTCCCAGGGTTACTCTTCCCCATACAATGCCTCCCAGGGTTACTCTTCCCCATGCAATGCCTCCCAGGGTTACTCTTCCCCATACAATGCCTCCCAGGGTTACTCTTCCCCATACAATGCCTCCCAGGGTTACTCTTCCCCATACAATGCCTCCCAGGGTTACTCTTCCCCATACAATGCCTCCCAGGGTTACTCTTCCCCATACAATGCCTCCCAGGGTTACTCTTCCCCATACAATGCCTCCCAGGGTTACTCTTCCCCATACAATGCGTCCCAGGGTTACTCTTCCCCATACAATGCCTCCCAGGGTTACTCTTCCCCATACAATGCCTCCCAGGGTTACTCTTCCCCATACAATGCCTCCCAGGGTTACTCTTCCCCATACAATGCCTCCCAGGGTTACTCTTCCCCATACAATGCCTCCCAGGGTTACTCTTCCCCATACAATGCCTCCCAGGGTTACTCTTCCCCATACAATGCCTCCCAGGGTTACTCTTCCCCATGCAATGCCTCCCAGGGTTACTCTTCCCCATGCAATGCCTCCCAGGGTTACTCTTCCCCATACAATGCCTCCCAGGGTTACTCTTCCCCATGCAATGCCTCCCAGGGTTACTCTTCCCCATACAATGCCTCCCAGGGTTACTCTTCCCCATGCAATGCCTCCCAGGGTTACTCTTCCCCATGCAATGCCTCCCAGGGTTACTCTTCCCCATGCAATGCCTCCCAGGGTTACTCTTCCCCATACAATGCCTCCCAGGGTTACTCTTCCCCATGCAATGCCTCCCAGGGTTACTCTTCCCCATACAATGCCTCCCAGGGTTACTCTTCCCCATACAATGCCTCCCAGGGTTACTCTTCCCCATACAATGCCTCCCAGGGTTACTCTTCCCCATACAATGCCTCCCAGGGTTACTCTTCCCCATACAATGCCTCCCAGGGTTACTCTTCCCCATACAATGCCTCCCAGGGTTACTCTTCCCCATACAATGCCTCCCAGGGTTACTCTTCCCCATACAATGCCTCCCAGGGTTACTCTTCCCCATACAATGCCTCCCAGGGTTACTCTTCCCCATACAATGCCTCCCAGGGTTACTCTTCCCCATACAATGCCTCCCAGGGTTACTCTTCCCCATACAATGCCTCCCAGGGTTACTCTTCCCCATACAATGCCTCCCAGGGTTACTCTTCCCCATACAATGCCTCCCAGGGTTACTCTTCCCCATACAATGCCTCCCAGGGTTACTCTTCCCCATACAATGCCTCCCAGGGTTACTCTTCCCCATACAATGCCTCCCAGGGTTACTCTTCCCCATACAATGCCTCCCAGGGTTACTCTTCCCCATACAATGCCTCCCAGGGTTACTCTTCCCCATACAATGCCTCCCAGGGTTACTCTTCCCCATACAATGCCTCCCAGGGTTACTCTTCCCCATACAATGCCTCCCAGGGTTACTCTTCCCCATACAATGCCTCCCAGGGTTACTCTTCCCCATACAATGCCTCCCAGGGTTACTCTTCCCCATACAATGCCTCCCAGGGTTACTCTTCCCCATACAATGCCTCCCAGGGTTACTCTTCCCCATACAATGCCTCCCAGGGTTACTCTTCCCCATACAATGCCTCCCAGGGTTACTCTTCCCCATACAATGCCTCCCAGGGTTACTCTTCCCCATACAATGCCTCCCAGGGTTACTCTTCCCCATACAATGCCTCCCAGGGTTACTCTTCCCCATACAATGCCTCCCAGGGTTACTCTTCCCCATACAATGCCTCCCAGGGTTACTCTTCCCCATACAATGCCTCCCAGGGTTACTCTTCCCCATACAATGCCTCCCAGGGTTACTCTTCCCCATACAATGCCTCCCAGGGTTACTCTTCCCCATACAATGCCTCCCAGGGTTACTCTTCCCCATACAATGCCTCCCAGGGTTACTCTTCCCCATACAATGCCTCCCAGGGTTACTCTTCCCCATACAATGCCTCCCAGGGTTACTCTTCCCCATACAATGCCTCCCAGGGTTACTCTTCCCCATACAATGCCTCCCAGGGTTACTCTTCCCCATACAATGCCTCCCAGGGTTACTCTTCCCCATACAATGCCTCCCAGGGTTACTCTTCCCCATACAATGCCTCCCAGGGTTACTCTTCCCCATACAATGCCTCCCAGGGTTACTCTTCCCCATACAATGCCTCCCAGGGTTACTCTTCCCCATACAATGCCTCCCAGGGTTACTCTTCCCCATACAATGCCTCCCAGGGTTACTCTTCCCCATACAATGCCTCCCAGGGTTACTCTTCCCCATACAATGCCTCCCAGGGTTACTCTTCCCCATACAATGCCTCCCAGGGTTACTCTTCCCCATACAATGCCTCCCAGGGTTACTCTTCCCCATACAATGCCTCCCAGGGTTACTCTTCCCCATACAATGCCTCCCAGGGTTACTCTTCCCCATACAATGCCTCCCAGGGTTACTCTTCCCCATACAATGCCTCCCAGGGTTACTCTTCCCCATACAATGCCTCCCAGGGTTACTCTTCCCCATACAATGCCTCCCAGGGTTACTCTTCCCCATACAATGCCTCCCAGGGTTACTCTTCCCCATACAATGCCTCCCAGGGTTACTCTTCCCCATACAATGCCTCCCAGGGTTACTCTTCCCCATACAATGCCTCCCAGGGTTACTCTTCCCCATACAATGCCTCCCAGGGTTACTCTTCCCCATACAATGCCTCCCAGGGTTACTCTTCCCCATACAATGCCTCCCAGGTTACTCTTCCCCATACAATGCCTCCCAGGGTTACTCTTCCCCATACAATGCCTCCCAGGTTACTCTTCCCCATACAATGCCTCCCAGGTTACTCTTCCCCATACAATGCCTCCCAGGTTACTCTTCCCCATACAATGCCTCCCAGGTTACTCTTCCCCATACAATGCCTCCCAGGGTTACTCTTCCCCATACAATGCCTCCCAGGGTTACTCTTCCCCATACAATGCCTCCCAGGGTTACTCTTCCCCATACAATGCCTCCCAGGGTTACTCTTCCCCATACAATGCCTCCCAGGGTTACTCTTCCCCATACAATGCCTCCCAGGGTTACTCTTCCCCATACAATGCCTCCCAGGGTTACTCTTCCCCATACAATGCCTCCCAGGATTACTCTTCCCCATACAATGCCTCCCAGGGTTACTCTTCCCCATACAATGACTCCCAGGGTTACTCTTCCCCATACAATGCGTCCTATAAAAATTTTTGTAAATAATGGACATTGCTGAGAACCTGGTGGCCGGGTCGTGGAACACCTTGAACTGGCTAATGGGAGGCGGGACCCAAGGCCTGGAGCTCAGCCCTGCGAGAGTACGCGTAGGTGAGGAAAGACAAATTAGAAGACGCGCGTGCGCAAGCGCGCACACCGCTCCGCCAAAACAAAGCAGACTTAAAAGAAGTTTTTAAAACAAGGAAATTAAGACGGAAAGTTAGTGAGCAAATTTGTTTAAACTGATTACTTGAGACAAACATTTAGCGCGGGAGAAGCAGGCTTGGCTGCCCTTAAGTCTTAACCTTACCTACCTAAGGTTAGCCTGACCTTGTTAAGACAGTAGTGTCCAAAACTGATCCACTCTGACTCTAACACCAGGTCCCTCCTCACCAGACGTCACGGTCACTCATCTTAACACGTCACAGTTTAATACTTCACTTTGAACCCAGGCATGTTAAACTATTGACAGTTATTATGTTACCAAGAGCTGCCAGCCTCACACTTACCATGAGCTGCCAGCCTCACTTACCATGAGCTGCCAGCCTCACTTACCATGAGCTGCCAGCCTCACTTACCATGAGCTGCCAGCCTCACTTACCATGAGCTGCCTGCCTCACACTTACCATGAGCTGCCAGCCTCACATTTACCATGAGCTGCCTGCCTCACTTACCATGAGCTGCCTGCCTCACAATTACCATGAGCTGCCTGCCTCACTTACCATGAGCTGCCTGCCTCACTTACCATGAGCTGCCTGCCTCACTTACCATGAGCTGCCTGCCTCACTTACCATGAGCTGCCTGCCTCACTTACCATGAGCTGCCAGCCTCACTTACCATGAGCTGCCAGCCTCACTTACCATGAGCTGCCTGCCTCACTTACCATGAGCTGCCTGCCTCACTTACCATGAGCTGCCTGCCTCACTTACCATGAGCTGCCTGCCTCACTTACCATGAGCTGCCTGCCTCACATTTACCATGAGCTGCCTGCCTCACACTTACCATGAGCTGCCAGCCTCACATTTACCATGAGCTGCCAGCCTCACTTACCATGAGCTGCCAGCCTCACACCATGAGCTGCCTGCCTCACTTACCATGAGCTGCCTGCCTCACTTACCATGAGCTGCCTGCCTCACATTTACCATGAGCTGCCAGCCTCACTTACCATGAGCTGCCAGCCTCACTTACCATGAGCTGCCTGCCTCACACTTACCATGAGCTGCCAGCCTCACATTTACCATGAGCTGCCAGCCTCACTTACCATGAGCTGCCAGCCTCACACCATGAGCTGCCAGCCTCACATTTACCATGAGCTGCCAGCCTCACTTACCATGAGCTGCCTGCCTCACATTTACCATGAGCTGCCAGCCTCACACTTACCATGAGCTGCCTGCCTCACTTACCATGAGCTGCCAGCCTCACTTACCATGAGCTGCCAGCCTCACATTTACCATGAGCTGCCAGCCTCACTTACCATGAGCTGCCAGCCTCACTTACCATGAGCTGCCAGCCTCACATTTACCATGAGCTGCCAGCCTCACTTACCATGAGCTGCCAGCCTCACATTTACCATGAGCTGCCAGCCTCACATTTACCATGAGCTGCCAGCCTCACATTTACCATGAGCTGCCAGCCTCACACTTACCATGAGCTGCCAGCCTCACATTTACCATGAGCTGCCAGCCTCACATTTACCATGAGCTGCCAGCCTCACATTTACCATGAGCTGCCTGCCTCACTTACCATGAGCTGCCAGCCTCACATTTACCATGAGCTGCCTGCCTCGCTTACCATGAGCTGCCAGCCTCACATTTACCATGAGCTGCCAGCCTCACATTTACCATGAGCTGCCAGCCTCACTTACCATGAGCTGCCAGCCTCACATTTACCATGAGCTGCCAGCCTCACATTTACCATGAGCTGCCAGCCTCACACTTACCATGAGCTGCCAGCCTCACATTTACCATGAGCTGCCAGCCTCACTTATCATGAGCTGCCTGCCTCACACTTACCATGAGCTGCCAGCCTCACATTTACCATGAGCTGCCAGCCTCACATTTACCATGAGCTGCCAGCCTCACATTTACCATGAGCTGCCAGCCTCACTTACCATGAGCTGCCTGCCTCACTTACCATGAGCTGCCTGCCTCACTTACCATGAGCTGCCAGCCTCACTTACCATGAGCTGCCAGCCTCACTTACCATGAGCTGCCTGCCTCACTTACCATGAGCTGCCTGCCTCACATTTACCATGAGCTGCCAGCCTCACTTACCATGAGCTGCCTGCCTCACTTACCATGAGCTGCCTGCCTCACTTACCATGAGCTGCCAGCCTCACACTTACCATGAGCTGCCAGCCTCACACTTACGATGAGCTGCCAGCCTCACACTTACCATGAGCTGCCAGCCTCACACTTACGATGAGCTGCCAGCCTCACACTTACCATGAGCTGCCAGCCTCACACTTACGATGAGCTGCCAGCCTCACACTTACGATGAGCTGCCAGCCTCACACTTACCATAAGCGTTTAAACTTAATAAAAAAGTGTTCACTAGGACTGAATATAATTAAATACAATAGGAATATAGCTTAACTCTCTCTTCCTTAATCATAAATAGAACCACCAAATATTGTAGGACGTCTCCCCTAGAGGCGTCGGTATACACGCCACAGAATCATAACAAACAACACGCTGTAGAGGTGGCTCCTTCCATACGAGCTTGTATAACTCGTTAGACACCCAGATTCAACCCGTTCTCGCAAATTCGTAAAGTCAATATTGACTTATTAACTACGTGCATAGGTGATATACTAAACATAATAGATACCCTTTAAAAGATTCATAGAAAACACCGACCTTACCTAACCTTGTTAGTATCTTAAGATAAGCATCTTATTGCTTCGTAATTACAATTATTACTTAACCTATACCTATTATAGGTTAGGTAATAATTGTAATTACGAAGCAATAAGATGCTTATCTTAACATACTAAGTAGGTTAGGTAAGGTCGGTGTTTTCTATGAATCTTTTTAAGGGTATCTATTATGTTAAGTATGTCACCTATGCACATATTTAATAAGTCAATATTGACTTATTAAATTTGCGAGAACGGGTTGCCAGATTACGTGTCAACAAGCTAGCAACAACTACAACAGCACCTCTACAACCACAGGAACACCAGTATCCGTCTTACCAAGTATTTTGTTTACGTTTTGGCCATTTTATAACATAAATAGGTCAGACGGTTATACTGTGGGATTAAAATCCCTAACACGTACGTACTTTACATTATACATCCCTCTTAATTTACCCTGTTGAACACCAACCTTGCAGGCCTCCAGACAGCCGTCATTTTATACACTCTGAGGCACAGGGCCGGGGGGCCTCGTAGCCTGGTGGATAGGGGGGCCTCGTAGCCTGGTGGATAGGGGGGCCTCGTAGCCTGGTGGATAGGGGGGCCTCGTAGCCTGGTGGATAGCGCGCAGGACTCGTAATTCTGTGGCGCAGGTTCGATTCCCGCACGAGGCACAAACAAATGGGCAAAGTTTCTTTCACCCTAAGTGCCCCTGTTACCTAGCAGTAAATAGGTACCTGGGAGTTAGTCAGCTGTCACGGGCTGCTTTCTGGGGTGTGTGTGTGTGGTGTGGAAAAAAAAAAAAAAAAAAAAAGTAGTTAGTAAACAGTTGATTGACAGTTGAGAGGCGGGCCGAAAGAGCAAAGCTCAACCCCCGCAAAACACAACTAGTAAACACACTCTAATCTGAAGTAAATATAGTGAGCCTTAGCAGGCCCCACCTACAGTAGCAGCTTAGGCCCCCCTTTTATTTTATACTGTAGATAGATTAACTATAAGTATAATTTCAGTAGATTAAACCACCATATGTGGTATGATTTATAATTTATATATTAAAGACTAGATAAACAATTTGTGGTTTATGAAGGATCCACTTCAAAGTGGTTTAAGCTACAAATTGCCCCCCCCCCCCTAACTGTGTGTGATAAGTTCTAGGAGCTGAATCAGAATATACAGTCCACTAACTAAGAACTACCTTAGAACAATAATTCACTATTGAAGTTTAATTTAAAAATAATGAAATAATAACAATATAATATTCAAGTAAAAAAAATAAAAATTAAAGTAAATATTTGAGTATTTTTAAAAAGAAAAAGAATAAAAACTGCTAGGATTTTCCCACAAAAGCAATCGGTGAAGAACTTTCGAAGATTACAGTGTGTGCTGCTCTTGTGTCCAACAGATGGTGCTGTTTAAAAAAAAAAAAAAAAAAAAAAACTAGTTTTTTTCCTGTCACAGATGAGGCATGTATATAGTGGGTATATAAAAACACGCACCTATTCGAATGCAACGTTGTATCAAAATTTCAAAGCAATTGGTAAAGAGGTTTCGAACATTTCCCTCACATGAGAAACACAGTTTTTCAAAAAAGCATGTTTTTTTTCCTTTCACAGACGTGACATCTATATAGTATGTATATAAAATTCTGCTCGGATGCGAATGGAATGTTGTGTGAAAATTTCAAGTGAAGAACTTTCAGAGATAAGTGATTTTGAACAAACGAAAATTTCCATTTTTATTTATATAGATTACATACATACGTTAGTGCATTCATGCTAAATATACCCCTTCCCCTTTCCTCAAATTGTTTTGTAAATTATGGAAATTAAAGTAGGAATATATTTTCATGTTACCCTAATTTAACCCAAATTTATCCCTAATTTAACCCAAATTTGGCCCTAATTTACCCGAATTTCGAGGAAAAGGGGGGGGCGTATAAAGTCCCCAGTTATGAGCTAGGTTAAGGAAAATTTTATTATTTAATGATGTATAGTGAATCTTATCACTTTTTCCTAAGAATATGTGTAAAAATGAAGTTCAGATTCATGAATATGAGGTTGGGTTGTGGTTGAACTGATGTAGAGAAGCATGACCATTAACCCCCCAAGGTAATAGAGGATAGGTTGGAATGGGATGGTTGTATTCTACGATTAAGATGCATATATTGAACCAAGATCTTAGTATCAGAGGTTAGGACCAGGGCAATGCTGTCCCCGGCCAGGATGCGATCCCAGGACAAAGCGCTCTCATATCACCAGGCGAGAGTCTTACCAATACACCACGGAGAGGAATAGGTGAAACTTGGGGACAAATTGGGCTTTGGCTGTGCTATGATACAGTGAACTCAGGTAAATTTGGTGGAAATTGGATTAAATTTGGATAAATTGGGCCAAATTTGGTAGAAATTGGATTAAATTTGGTTAAATTTGGCCTTAGCCGTGTTAGGTTAGATCTGGTTTGGTGGGATTGATGCTAGAAAAACACATGTGGATATTGGATAATAGCTAGATGGACACAGAGGTATTACTTTGAAATGGTCTTGGGAAGCGAATCTAACAAGTAGGTCCCGGGTTCTCACAATGTATTATTTTGTTGTGTGGTGCTATGAATTCAGCTCTAAGCTCATGAAGCAGTCTCAAATGAATAGCAATAATAATTTCAGGCAACATGGTAGGAACATGTGTAAATCGATAATGTGTGGGGTGTAATGAAAGACAGCATTCAACATAACAACACAGTTTATTCAACAAAGTACTAACTACTACAGCAACGAAAAGTATCACTGACGTTACTCAAAATTCTTCCTGCGACACCTTTACGGCAGCTAGACACCAGCCATGAGTAAAACTACAGGATCCTTCCTGCAATCGTGTTGTGCTGCATAAATAAATAACTTGAACATACTGAATGTTCACAGGGAATGCAATCAAGCAAAACATATTAATCTATTATCACTAATGCATCAACAACAAGGTACGTTATGAGACGAGTCTCCTGTAACCTCCTATATGTTACTTTGCGCTAAATGCAGCTCTTCCCTGCGGTAGCAGTTGCAATGCAATCAAACTAGTAGCCTATCAATGACATTACAATGACTAATGGGGTTACTGGCAACTCTAGCAACCCTCCTTAACCCTTAAACTGCACAAATCATATATAAAATATTTCAGTGACAATACCGAAACCGCGCATGTCATATATATATGATTTCGTGTCTAGCACTATAATTTAAACGCCCGCCTGGGATAGGGGCAGCTATAGTGCAGCCACGACTGATAGTTGCCAGATGCCACCTAGAAAAAAAATCCAGGCCAACATTCTTGGGTGTGAGAGCTTCAGTACTGAGCGAGCCACCAAGGCTGAGGCACGCAGCACGAGCTCACAGCACCACTGTTCAGCTTGTGACCACAGCATCGCCTACAAATGCCATAATATATATGTTCATGCTATTATTTACCGATGATAGTATTACAGAAGACCCCTGACTGTGATAAAACTGACCCGGATTCTGATAATAGCAGGATTGTGGTGATATTTAGCGCTGTTCTCCATGGAGGGAGGAGTAATGCTGTGGAAGGGAGGGTGGTGGCGTCGTCTTCTGTGTGTGGCCACCTTTTACTGACTGTACTCACCATACCAGCTTAGTGGTTCGCTATGGTGAACGCAAATGTAGATACTTATATATAACGTGTGTATAGAGTGTAATAACAGCAATAGGAGTAGGTTGGGAGCTGCCATTTTGGTGAAGGAGGTGCGTCGTCTGCACGACTTACGTTGTTTACTGGTGGCCACTATGGTCTTTGGACACCATACCAACTTATTTGTACAGGTATTGTAAATAAAACGGGTAGACACTTATATATAATGTGTTTACATAGCGTAATAACACCACAAACAGTATTGTTGGAGGAGAAATATTAGTGCGTCTGGCCTTGACGGCGGCCGCCACCAGCTACCTGTGTTAGTAGCTACGTCTTTGTGCCTTTACTCACTATACAAGCTTAGATGTACAGTTATGGTAAACAAAACATGTAAATACTTATATATAACGTCTGTGTATAGTGAATAAATTTAAAAACAGTATTATGGGAGGAGAATGAGGGCGAGTGAGGTGTTGTTGAGGGAGCGAGTGGCTGGCTGGTGTGTGGCGGTCACTCCTCTTTTCATTTTGACTCACAATACCAACTTAGTGGTTCGTTATGCTTAGCAAAACCTGCAGATACTTATATATAACCTGTGTATATAGCGTAATAACAACAAAACTATTTATTTATTGTTTTATGAACATAATAATTTAATCACTAATATGCACACCATAATTTTGAGTACAGCAATGGTTCACACATTTTATTATATAAATATATCACAGTTCACTCTATTGAATAATATTACTGAAAAAAATAAGAAAAAAATCAATCAGAGACATTGAAATAATTAGGGAATAATATATTTGAGGCAACTGCCGTCCGACAGCTTCAGCGGAGTAGACCTCGTCTGGCGAAGGCTCTGTCAACGCCCCTTTTTTGGCAGACTTCCCTACCCTATTCCCCCTCCCCTTCCGGCCCGTTGGCGACGTGAGGGGGCTTGGTGGACGGCTGCCGGAGTGTGATGCTCCGTTGGGCAGTCCTGTCCTTTTCTGGCCTTGCACTCCTGCTGCTGTCTTCTCCAATTGTGCCGGATCGCTTTTCCTTTTCCTTATGTTTCGTTTTTCTCCCCCCTCTTCTCCTATCTGCTTGTCGTTTCCTGCCGACCTTTTGCTTGTTTTGGATTCTTTCTTTGGACTTCTTCTATTTTGACGCCCGGGTGCTTGAGGAGGCATACTCTTGCACCCGTAGAACTGTAGTACCCGACGTCTCGAGCGAGGGGAACCTTTTATTGTCAATCCCCCTTTCGTCGCTGAACCCGATCTCGACGGACTGACGGTTCTTAAGGTGGCGTTTGTGGGGCGTATACTCACGACGCACCCCTAGGGGGCCCCGGCATGATCAGCGATAGCTTCCTGTTGGGAGTCCTGCCTCTAATTGTGGCTCCATGGTGGGTATGGGGGCACATTCGTGGATGAATTTGTCACTTTTCGTCTCTATGTCGTTGAATGTTTCCGTTGTACCCTCTCAGGCTCGTGGGGTGGGCGACCAAGCCCCCGAGTCGGCCTGTATTGGAAGACCAGGCTCTGTAGCTCCCGCTGCGTTGGGCCCCGACCTTGCTCCTCCTTTGACCGTCCTGACTTCTTCCCCCAGCTCCCCTCCCTCCTCTGAGGTTGGGTCGAGCCTCCAGCCCCCGGTGGTGACCACTTCGTCCCCTGGTGTGGCTAAGTCTTTCGTTGTGACTACTGCGCCTTTTGACCCCTCTCTCTCTAGGGGTTCTCAACGCCGTTCGCGCCCCAACCGCACTCGCTCGATTCCTTCCCGTGCTGATGCGTATCAGGCCTTGTTTGGTCCTGCTTCATGGGCCAAATACTTTGATCTCCTCCCTCTTGATTCTGCGCCTCCTGACGATTTCTCCCTCCATCGGCATCTTGTAGATTCCGTGGATGCGTGTGTTACTTTCAACCCCACTCGTCTCGGTACACGTGTCGTTGCTGCTCCTTCTCAGGATGCGGCTTCCCGCTTGGCTGCCTTATCTTGCCTTGGCGAGATCCCTGTTCGGGTCTCCAAGAACGTTCAGGTGAATTCCAGTGTTGGCACTATTCTCCTCCCACCCCATGTTGCAACCGGTGTTCGGAATCTGCAGGATTGCCACGATGATATTCGGCATATCCTTGATGCCCAAGGCCATTCTGTCCTCCAGGTTGACTCGTTTACTCGTCCCCCTCGTGGTCGTCGCCGTCAACCCCTTCGTGTTGTGAAGATCACCTTTGATGGTAGGACCCTTCCATCCTCTGTCATTCTTGCTGGTGCTAGGTGCTCTGTCCAGGAGTATATTCCTTCTCCTCGACTTTGTAATAAGTGCTGGAGGTTTGGGCATGGTGCCCTCCGCTGCTCTGGGACTGTCTCTCTCTGTCCTTTGTGTGGGAGTGAAGGTCACTCTAAGTCGGAGTGCACTTCTCCCCAAGCTCGCTGCCTCAACTGCGGTGAGGCCCATCCTACGTTTTCCCGTGCCTGTGTCCATTACAAGCTTGAGGCGGCCGTCCTTAACCTGAAGCACCGGGAGCGTTTGTCTTTTCCTGAGGCGAGGCGCCAGGTTCGCCGGCTCCCGCCTTATACTAACATCTCTTATGCTCGCGTGTTGAGCTCTTCCTCTCCTCGTCCTTCCCCCCTTCCTCAGACTCTCAACCGTTTCCGGGCCTTGGACCCTGATACGCCCACTGCCCCCTCCTCTGTTCCTTTGAGTTCTTTCCCGAGGGGTCCCCCTCCTGGTCCTCTGTCTGGGGTTCCCCTTCTTTCGACCCGGTCTGTCATGTCTCCTGTGTCTTCTTCCTCGTCCCCCTCCGATCCTCCTTCCCATCCTCTGCCTCCATCTATCGGCTCTCCCCGCCGCCTGTCGGTGCAGGCGGATGTCCATCGCTCTCCTAACGGCCGTCGTGTGTGCTCTCGTTCGGCTTCTCCTGTTGAGACACTGGAATCCGTTGCCCGGTACGTAGTTGCTGGGACACCTGTCTCTTTAAGTCAGAAGCGTAAGCCTGGCTCCTCTCCTTCCTCTTCCCCGGCGGGTAAGAAGGCTTCGCTTTCTTCCTTAGCTCCTACTTCTGGCTCTGTTGCTCCTTCCCCTCCCGTTTCAGTGGTTGCGCCCCCTGTTCCTGCTATGGAGGTTTCTTTGGCCCCTGCTTCCCTTTCGGTTGCTGCTCTTGCTGGGGTGCGCTCCCCTCTTTCTACTCCCCCTCTTCCTACTGCTGTCCTTGACTGCTCCTCTCCGTTGTCTCCTCCTCTTCCTCCTCCTCCTCCGGACCCCGCCCGCCCACCTCTGATCTGTTCTCCCGTTTCCTTCCCTCCGTCTTTGCTCAGTTTACCCATGCCCCCTAACCCTGACTTTGCTGTCCCTGATCCCGACCCTGATATTCTTTAACGTGCTCTGTTGCTCTTTCGCCTTTGTTTCTTCCTTGTTCTCTGTTTTTGTCCTTTCTCTTCCCGTCGTTGTCCATTCTTCAATGGAACGTTCGAGGTTATTACGCCAATTTCCTCGAACTCCAACTTCTGATTTCGCGGTTTTCGCCCCTTTGTGTCTGTCTCCAGGAGCCAATGCTTGGTGCTCGTCCTGGTCGTTTTCGTGGCTATTCCTTTCTCTCCCCCCCCCCAGCCATTGCTGGGGCTTCTAATTCTTCTGCTCTCTTGATTCGTGCAGATGTTCCCTTTGTTCCTTTACTTTTTCCTTCGCCTCTCCATTGTTCTGCTGCTCGTATCTTTGTGGGGAAATGGTACACAGTTTGTTCCATTTATCTCCCCCCGAGTGTCCCGCTCTCTCTTCCTGATTTGAAACACCTCCTAGACTCCTTGCCGGAGCCTGTGCTCCTGCTGGGTGACTTCAATTGTCGTCATTCTCTTTGGGGTGACGTTCTGACGAATACCCGGGGTCGCCTCCTTGAGCCGTTTCTCCTATCTTCTTCCCTGTCTCTTCTGAATTCTGGTGAGCCCACTCATTTGGACTCTCGGACTCGCGCCCTTTCTTGTCTTGATCTTTCTCTCTGCTCTTCTTCTCTTTACTTGGATTTCACGTGGCAGGTTCTTGATGACCTCCATGGAAGTGATCATTTCCCCATCCTTGTTTCCTTTTTCTCTTTTCGCCCTTCCCTCTCTTTCCCTAGGTGGCAGTTTGCTAAGGCAGACTGGACCCTATTTACCCTCAGTGCTGCTCTCTCTGACCTCTCCCTTCTGCCTCTCTCTCGCGCTCTCCTCCTTTTTCATGACACTGTCTTCAACGCTGCCCTCCGCTCTATTCCTCGCTCTTCCTCTCGGGGTCCACGGAAGTGCGTTCCCTGGTGGAATGCGGACTGTGCTCGGGCTGTCCGCTGTAAGCGTGCAGCCTGGAAGAGGCACCGCCGTAGGCAGACGACCGATTCTTTTCTTTTCTTTCGGAAAGCGAGTGCGGTGGCCCGTAGGGCCATCCGTACGGCTAAACGTGAATGTTGGGCATCTTATGTCTCAACAATTACGTCCGAAACCCCTCTGGCCCAGATCTGGAAGCGTATCCGCAAGATAGCGGGTAAGTTCGTTCCCGATGTTTCACCGGTCCTTCACCTCCATGATACTCTTGTGGCGGACCCGTTGCAGGTCGCTTCCGAACTGGGTTCCCACTTTTCTTCTGTTAGCTCTGGTCTTCATCTTCCCCAATCTTTCCTTCTTCGTAAACCTATCCTTGAGTCTCGTCCTTTAGATTTCTGCACTCATCTTCAGCTTCCCTATAATGATCCCTTCTCTCTCTCTGAACTTCGTTCTGCTCTGGCCCTCTGCGGTTCTACGGCGGCGGGCTCCGATGGTATTCATTATGAGATGCTTCGCCATCTCCCTCCGAGCACGTCTCAGTATTTACTGAGTCTGTATAATCGGATCTGGGAGTCGTCGTCAGTCCCTGAGGACTGGCTCGATGCCGTTGTCCTCCCTGTTCGCAAACCGGGGTCTCTGGGTACTTCCCCTAAGGACTTTCGCCCTATTGCTCTCACAAGTTGTGTCTGCAAACTTTTTGAACGTATGGTTAACGTTCGTCTGATGTGGTTCCTGGAACACCATCACCTCCTCTCCCCTTCTCAATTTGGTTTCCGCAAGTGCCGCAGCACGACAGATGTCCTGGTGAACTTGGAGGTCTATATTCGTACTGCTTTTGCTGCGAAGACCTCCGTTGTTGCCGTCCTTTTTGACCTGGAAAAGGCTTACGACACCACTTGGCGTTATCATATCCTATCTCAACTTCATTCTTTTGGCCTTCGTGGTCATCTCCCTCTCTTTCTCCGCAGCTTCCTCTCTCGTCGTTCCTTTCGGGTGCGCCTTGGTACCGCTCTCTCTCCCTCTTTTCAGCAATATGAAGGTGTGCCCCAGGGTAGTGTTCTGAGCACTACTCTTTTTCTGGTTGCCCTCAATGGTCTTCTTTCCTCTCTTCCTTCTGGTGTCTTCTCCGCTCTCTATGTCGATGATCTTACCCTTTGTTGTCAGGGTGATGATTCGCCTCTCCTTCAACGCCGGCTTCAACTTGCAATTGATGCCGTGTCGTCTTGGGCCACTGATCATGGCTTCAAGTTCTCTACTTCTAAGACTTGTGCCATGACATTTACGCGGAAACGGGTTGTTCTTCGTCCCTCTTTGTCACTTTATGGTCATCCCCTTGAATACAAAGATTCCGCGAAGCTTTTGGGGTTATTCCTTGACACTCGTTTGTCTTGGTCTCCCCATATCTCTTACCTCCGTGTTGAGTGCTCTAAGGCCCTTACCCTCCTTCGGGTCTTGTCCCATACTTCTTGGGGGGCAGATAGGCGCACTCTCCTTGCTTTACATTCTTCTCTCGTCCTGTCTAAGCTCGATTATGGTTGCCCTGCTTACTCGTCTGCTTCTCCTTCTACTCTTCGCCGTCTTGATGCTTTGCACCATACTGGGTTGCGCCTCAGTTCTGGTGCCTTTCGTTCGACTCCCGTCCTTAGCTTGTATGTTGACACTGGCTTCCTGTCTCTCCAGGACCGCCGTGATCGCTACTGTCTTCGCTATCTTGCGCGGTCCTTGCAACATCCTTCCTCTCGCCTCTGTCGTGCTTTAACTTTTACCCCTCCTGCGGTTCCTGTTCCTCTTCACCACCTCCCTCTTTCTGTCCGGTTATCTCTCCTGCAGGATTCTCTTTCCGTTCGTATTTCTGATGTTTCTCCTCGTGTTGTTCCTTCTTTGCCCCCGTGGAGGGTCCCTCTTCCGCGGTTTTGTACTTCCTTGACCCGTATCACTAAAGCTTTTACCCCTCCTGCGGTTCTAAAACGCCTTTTCCTCGAGCACTTTTCTTCTCACTCCCGCTCCGTTTCTGTCTTCACCGATGGGTCTAAGTCAGCGGACGGTGTTGGCTACTCTGTTGTTTTTCCTGATCGCACTTATATGTGTCGCTTGCCTCCGGAGGCTAGCATCTTTACAGCGGAACTTTATGCTATTCTCTATGCTCTTCGTCTCCTACTTTCTCGTTGTCAGTCTTCCTTTGTAGTTGTTGTTGACTCTCGTAGTGCCCTCATGGCTCTCGGGTCCTTTAATCCAGTTCATCCAGTGGTTGTCGAGATCCAGCATTGGCTGTTTCTCGTTCATAGTAAATTTAAGTCGGTTGAGTTTTGTTGGGTTCCCAGCCATATTGGTGTGTCTTTAAATGAGCGTGCGGATGCTGCCGCCAAGGAAGCTGTCCGCTCTTGTCCCATCTCTCGTAAGGGCATTCCGTATTCCGACTTTTACCCGGTTATCCATTCCTCAGTCCTTACCCGTTGGCAGGCTTCTTGGTTGTCTGTTACTGGTAACAAGCTACGTACTCTTAAATGTTGTGTTTCCTCGTGGCAGTCCTCCTTCCACCGTAACCGGCGGTGGGAAACAGCTCTGGCGAGGTTGCGTATTGGCCATACTCGCTTAACCCATGGTCACTTGATGGAGCGCCGCCCTGCTCCTTATTGTCCTAGTTGCATTGTCCCTCTTACGGTCGTGCATGTCCTTCTTGAATGTCCTGACTTCCAGGACGAGCGTATGTCTTGCTTTCCGACCGCCCCTCACGGTCACCTGTCCCTCGATAGAATTCTTGGTGACTCGGATACTTTTGATATCGTTCGCCTTATGCGTTTTTGTTCTCGTATTGGCATCCTTGGTGATATTTAGCGCCCTCTGATTATTTTGCGTATTTGATGGTGCTACATAGCCTTCCCGGTTTGGTGCCTTCTTTTGATAATTACTTACTTACTTCCCTACCCTATTGCGGCTAAAATATGCCACATTTTTTTGTTATTTATTCTGTGATCAGGGAACAAAAATGAACACTTTTATAAGACGAAAGAATTTTTTGGATTTTTTTTTGTTGCGCCTGCGAGTGTTAAGGCCATTTGGACCCCCTAGCGGTTTGAGAGTTAATTAAATCCTTATGTTAACACTTCGCCTCTTGAACAATCAACAATCAATGACTAATTGATTACATTAATATTAATAATAACATGTTAACTTAATATTGTATCCCACAGACAAGTCAAACTGTACAACTGTCACTCATAACTCGGAATTACACAAACACTACCCATCGAGCGTTCAGTGAGTAATCCCCATTAATCTCTTTACTACGGACAGCTGAATAATCCCGGCACGAGTTATGTTATCAGTTACTATCGCCCACTTGATAGTTTACTACAGTCCAAAGCGCTAAGAGGACGGCAATCACCCTTGACTACCTTGAGCAATTAATTACTATCTCGAAGATTAATAATTAATTATACACAAATATGTTGCCTTTCACACTGGCTCAATAATTATACCTCAATGAAATGAATTCCCTCTGAGGTCTTCCATACCCCAATGAACTCAGGTGAGCAGATCACTATCCCACGGACCGATAACTAATCGCTACGTCTACGTTACTTAACAACGACTTTACTCTCACAAGAGTCAATCAAATTACCTGTCCAACTGACAGATATTAATAACAAACATTTCGTTACTGCAACAATAATTGAATCAGCCTTCGTGTGAGTCGATCAACCCTGCTCGAAGTTAATTACCTTGACTTCCGTGAATCTTTAATTACCTGTCCAACTGATAGATAATTTGCAACAGACAGTACTTAAATGCAAGCCTTCAGCCCTCCCGGAATTCCTACAACACTATCTGACTTCGCCTGAAGTTGCTGCTTGGCCCCAAATCCCGTGACCTACCAAAACAGCTGTAACTTGGAAAATAATTAACCCAAATATATCTTACGTTAACTCAAATTGTCTTATGAACAATTCCTCTTAAGCAATGGGTGTTCCCTTGGTTATGTACCCAACATCCGACAACGCTCGGTGATTGATTGATGAAGATTAAGCCACCCAAAAGGTGGCACGGGCATGAATAGCCCGTAAGTGGCGGCCCTTTTGAGCCATTACCAGTATCAAGAGCTGATACTGGAGATCTGTGGAGGTGCGACTGCACCCTGCGTGACGGGAGATGTCTCCCGTGGACAAAACGCTCGGTGGTTAACTTGAGCATAGATATGTCATCGAATCACCTCACTTGGTGAGGGCCACGTGAGCAACACAAATGCAAACAAGCTTAAATGGTCCCTGCACCTGGATAAACCGAACCTGGTTTATTAAATTATATTATTATGAATGCTAAAGTATGTATGTAATATTTATCATAAAACGAACATAATTCGCTATTTTTCTTTGTTATAACAGAGGCTCTTTATATGGCAAATATAATGTCAATATAAATTTGCTAATAGTTTACTCATTATCTATATAAATAAAAATGGAAATGTTCGTTTGTTCAAAATCGCTAATCTCCGAAAGTTCTTCACTGATAATAATAATAATAATAATAATTTTTATTTAGGCAAAGGTACACACATAAAGAGATTTTACAAAGTTTGTTGGCTTTATAGATAAGAGCTAGTACATACAATGCCTAAAGCCACTATTACGCAAAGCGTTTCGCTTTGCTTTGATTGCTTTGAAATTTTCACACAACATTCCCTTCGCATCTGAGCGGGGTTTTTATATACATACTATATAGATGTCACGTCTGTGACAGGAGAAACTTGCTTTTATTGAAAAACTGTGTTTTTCATGTGAGGGAAATCTTCAAAACCTCTTTACCGACTGCTTTGAAATTCAATGAAACAACGTTGTTTCGAATAGGCGCATGCTTTTATATACCTACTATATACGTGCTTCACCTATAACAGGAAAAAACATGCTTTTTGAAAAACAGCGCCATCTCTTGTACATAAGAACAACACACACTGTAATCGCCGAAAGTTCACCGATTGCTTTGAAATTTTAACACAACGTTCCATTCGAATATGCACGTGTTTTTATTCATACCTACTATATAGATGCCGCACCTGTGACAGGTAAAAACATTCGTTTTTTTTTAAATACAGCGCCATCTGTTGTACGTAATAGCAACACACACTATATTAAAAATGTTACAATTCCATTTCATTGTTTCCGTTTGCACTGATAAATAGATTTTTCATAGATTTCGATTTATTTTAATTTTGATTTAATTTTTTGTGTGACATTTTTGTTGGAATTGACCCGTGTTGTTTACCATACATCCATTTTGTAAGTATAAGTATAGATGCCACATCTGTGATGGTAAAACATGTTTTTTTTGGAAAACAGCGCCATCTGTTGCACGTAAGAGCAACACACACTATACTAAATATGTTACGATTCCATTTCAATGTTTCCATTTGCACTGATAAATTGATTTTTCATAGATTTTGATTTATTTTCATTTTGGTTTAATTATTTTGTTTGACATTGCATTAGAATTGAGTTGTGTTTTTACCATACTGTTCATTTCGTGAGTATAGTTGTTTTTTTAATTGCTTTTCATTTGTTTTTTAATTGTTTTTCATATATTTCAGTGATGGGAACATTGGATCACTTGATGTTCCCAATTTTTGGATGGGAACATCAGATCATTTGGGAATGCATAGGACGAGGGAGTGAGGAATGGTGGGGAGGACCAGGGGACGGGAGTGAGAGATGGTGGGGAGGGCAAGCGAATAGGGGAGGGGGCAATGGTGGGGAGGATGAGGGGACGGGAGTGAGGGATGGTGGGGAGGGCAAGCGAATAGGGGAGGGGGCAATGGTGGGGAGGATGAGGGGGACGGAGGAGTTGGGGATGGTGGGGATGAGGGGAGGGGGAATGGAGAATGGAGGGAAGGACAAGGGGACAGGGGAGTGGGGGATGGTGGGGAGGAGGAGAAGATGGTTAGTGGTAGAGAGGACGAGGAGACGTGGAAGTGGGAGATGGCGGGGAGGACGAGGGGTCAGTGGAGTGGGGAATGGTGGGGAGGACTGGGGGACAGGGAAGGTTGCTGTGGCTCAGCAATGCACATGCGTTGCTGAGCCACAGCACCACGTGGCCGGGTACAGCTCTTATATAAATAAAAAAATAATGATGGAGATGGTTATCAAACACAGCTACAAAGACATAAGTTAGACAGACATAAGACACATATTGACATCAACACACAGCCATATAGATCACGAGAGTACCAGTGAAATAGACACACTTGACAGAAAACAGTTGGACGGAGGGAGGGAAGCAAAGTGTTCCAGGACCACACTTGTAGAACCTGCCCCACAGGAGGGAAAATAAAGCCTGCTAACACATGTAAGAACTCTTCTACCCACGTGTATATATTACAGTAATAATTACCATGTGTGTACTTACGCCACCTGTTGTCGTCCTTTCAGCCGTGACCCAGCGTGACCTGAGCCGCGCCTCGAGCCGCGAGAGTGGTGGGGGTGAGGTTGGGTCGCTGCTCCTCTCCCCGTACTACAGCCCCTCCCCACACCAGCTCAGCCCCTCCCCGCACCAGCTCAGCCCCTCCCCGCACCAGCTCAGCCCCTCCCCGCACCAGCTCAGCCCCCGCACGGAGCTCCGACGGGACCAGGCCATCGATAGGTCACCCTCTCCCCTCCTCAGGTCAGTCATCTATGTCTGTATTTATCCTATTTTTGACTGCAAGATTGAACTTAAGCTCTTGGTACCCCGATTCTACGTGCCAGTTATAATGTGCAATGAGTTATAACCCAACTTCCTATCCAAGCTGATGTTGAAATTGTTAATGGACTTGGCTTCTACAACCCATTGTCAAATCCGAATTACAAAATCCATTTTCCCCACGATTCCTGCCACATATTGAAGCACTTTGCAGTCTTCTGCTTCCCTTATCTTCCTTGCCAGCCTGGCGTCATCTGCATACACTGACACGTCGCAGCTTAAACTTATAAACAGGTCTTAGGAGCCTTTACTCATAAGCAGGTCATAGGAGCCTTTACTTATAAGCAGGTCATAGGAGCCTTTACTTATAAGCAGGTCATAGGAGCCTTTACTTATAAGCAGGTCATAGGAGCCTTTACTCATAAACAGGTCATAGGAACCTTTACTTATAAGCAGGTCATAGGAGCCTTTACTCATAAGCAGGTCATAGGAACCTTTACCTATAAGCAGGTCATAGGAGCCTTTACTTATAAGCAGGTCATAGGAGCCTTTACTTATAAGCAGGTCATAGGAGCCTTTACTCATAAGCAGGTCATAGGAGCCTTTACTTATAAGCAGGTCATAGGAGCCTTTACTTATAAGCAGGTCATAGGAGCCTTTACTTATAAGCAGGTCATAGGAGCCTTTACTTATAAGCAGGTCATAAGAGCCTTTACTCATAAGCAGGTCATAGGAGCCTTTACTCATAAGCAGGTCATAGGAGCCTTTACTTATAAGCAGGTCATAGGAGCCTTTACTTATAAGTAGGTCATAGGAGCCTTTACTTATAAGCAGGTCATAGGAGCCTTTACTTATAAGCAGGTCATAGGAGCCTTTACTTATAAGCAGGTCATAGGAGCCTTTACTTATAAGCAGGTCATAGAAACCTTTACTCATAAGCAGGTCATAGGAGCCTTTACTTATAAGCAGGTCATAGGAGCCTTTACTTATAAGCAGGTCATAGGAGCCTTTACTTATAAGCAGGTCATAGGAGCCTTTACTCATAAGCAGGTCATAGGAGCCTTTACTCATAAGCAGGTCATAGGAGCCTTTACTTATAAGCAGGTCATAGGAGCCTTTACTCATAAGCAGGTCATAGGAGCCTTTACTCATAAGCAGGTCATAGGAGCCTTTACTTATAAGCAGGTCATAGGAGCCTTTACTCATAAGCAGGTCATAGGAGCCTTTACTTATAAGCAGGTCATAGGAGCCTTTACTCATAAGCAGGTCATAGGAGCCTTTACTCATAAGCAGGTCATAGGAGCCTTTACTCATAAGCAGGTCATAGGAGCCTTTACTCATAAGCAGGTCATAGGAGCCTTTACTTATAAGCAGGTCATAGGAGCCTTTACTTATAAGCAGGTCATAGGAGCCTTTACTCATAAGCAGGTTATAGAGGTCTTAGTACGATAATAAGAGACAAATTACAAATTGATTTTGTCATTGATTATACAGTGCCACCAACCCCCCCCCCCCCCCACCCCCTGTGACCACTGGGGGCCAAAAAGTGCATGAATTGTGTGACATGTTAGTTCGTGGGTATAAGTTGTCATTTAGTCGTGTTTGCAGGGGATTGTGTGACATTGCAGGGACGTTTGTTGCATGTTGCGATGTTCCTTGCACCATGTTCTTGTGTTCCATTGGTCTTGGATGGATGAAGTTAATGCATTGGGACTCGAAAGTTGAAAAAGATTGGTGTAACTTGAAGAGCCGCGACTGAATAGTTTAGGGTATACTCACCGTAGTTCCATTTTCTGTAATTCTTTGGGCCAGATTCACGAAAGCACTTACGCAAGCACTTACGAACGTGTACATCTTTCCTCAATCTTTGACGGCTTTGATAACATTTATTAAACAGTTTACAAGCATGAAAACTTGCCATTCAACTGTCGGTATTGTTATAAACAGCCTGCTGGTGCTTCGGAGCTCATTAACTGTTTAATAATTGTAAACAAAGCCGCCAAAGATTGAGAAAAGATGTACAGGTTGATAAGTGTTTGCGTAAGTGCTTTCGTGAATCTGGCCCCTTGTCATCTTCCATGGACTGTAAATGTGTTGGTAGGTACCACGTCACTGGGGCTTACCTACCCGTGCTCACCTAGTTGAGCCTTGGGGTATCACACCTATGACCAAGTATATATGTGCATGGCGTTCCTGACTTATTGTTGTATGTTACCACATGAATCATGCCTATAGTGAAGCAAACAATAAAATAACGGTGTTTGGAACAGCTTGGTTGTTAGTTGTGTATAAACAGTGTTTTAATAACAGAGCATGTGTGTGTGTTTTATGCAAAGACGCCTCCCAATAAAAAAAAATGAGGCTCCACCTAGTTTATTTCCTCAGAATAAAGAACCCTCAGTACTATTCATATATAAAAACAATTAGAGCAAGAATAGAGTTATTTTGGGGGATTCCATTTTTGTACGGATTAACCCCCGCCATAGTTCCCATTTTCTTAAATTCCGATCCTACCCCTAAAAAAGGACAGCAAGCCGGTTTCCTGTTCCTCGCCTGAGCAACTATCTCGCAAAAATATATATTTATATGATAAAAATAAACATATCTATATTGTCATTAAGTATAAACATATTTATATTATCATCATATTTTGTATATAAAAAATGTGTCTAATATATTAAAAAATATTTGTATACCATGAAGTTTTATAATAATTGTTACATAAACAGTTTATTGCCTTAATAAAAATTATATTTTGAGGAAACAGTCTCGGATGGCATTCATACTTAAAGTATACAAATATTATATAAAATATAGAGAAGGCTTGTCAAAACACGTGTTTTGAAAAATATGTATTACCTCCAATCATAGGAATGATAAAATTAGCTTTCTGAGTATTACTCAGGACATCTTTTTGTTCTCTGCACCTTTCCCTGTCTTTGTGTGCTTGTGTCTGAAGCCAGACAGTGTCAGCGTGGACCGTGATTTCATTGCCAGTATCCCGGGATATTTAAGTGACATAGAGACCTAAACATAGTTTTGGTCCCATGCAGTGTACAGCGACACGTTGATCAGCTTCTCGTAGTGAATTTTTATTGCGTTAGATAAGATAAAGAGATCGAGTCCTTGTGGCAACACCAGCGAGGACACCAAGTGGAAACCTGATGATCAAAATTGGATTCTCGACGACCCTGGTCGTAAGGACAACAATCCATTACTCGCCTGGATGATTGGGAAGGCTTGGCAGTTAGCTACTGCTTTCTAAGTCAACGAGCCGGTGTACGGAGCGAGTTAAAATATAACTTTCATCAATATTTCATCTATGTTTAGAAATCTCAATTGGCTCATTCAGGGTAGGAAGTTTTTGGCACCTCTGAGACATGGGTCTTGAGACCATCTCTACTCTCACTCTCCCAAAACACTCCCCCATATCTCATACCACTCCCATATCCCACATACCTCTCTCTCCCACATCTCATACCACTCCCATATCCCATATACCTCTCTCTCCCACAATCCCACACACCCCACGCAACATATACACATAAATACTCACCTCCCTACACATAATGTGTGTATAGGGACATTTTAGTGATCTGCTGGAGGTCTATTGGTCAGCACACTGGCCAGCCACCTGGTTGGCCCAGGTTCGATTCTCTTATAGAGGAAGTGTTTTGTTTGTTAAATATAACGTGTGCGTTCGCCCCAATAGCGTCATTAGGGGACTGGGTTTCGCGGAAAAGCCACCCAATTCCCAATACTTTGTTTTTAACGATCTGCGTGGGGCATTGTACTGGCTTGCCGCCGGGTTAGCCTGAGTTCTTAACGATCTGCGTGGTGCATTGTACTGGCTTGCCACCGGGTTAGCCTGAGTTCTTAACGATCTGCGTGGTGCATTGTACTGGCTTGCCACCGGGTTAGCCTGAGTTCTTAACGATCTGCGTGGTGCATTGTACTGGCTTGCCACCGGGTTAGCCTGAGTTCTTAACGATCTGCGTGGTGCATTGTACTGGCTTGCCACCGGGTTAGCCTGAGTTCTTAACGATCTGCGTGGTGCATTGTACTGGCTTGCCACCGGGTTAGCCTCAGTTCTTAACGATCTGCGTGGTGCATTGTACTGGCTTGCCACCGGGTTAGCCTCAGTTCTTAACGATCTGCGTGGTGCATTGTACTGGCTTGCCACCGGGTTAGCCTGAGTTCTTAACGATCTGCGTGGTGCATTGTACTGGCTTGCCACCGGGTTAGCCTGAGTTCTTAACGATCTGCGTGGTGCATTGTGCTGGCTTGCCACCGGGTTAGCCTGAGTTTTTAACGATCTGCGTGGTGCATTGTGCTGGCTTGCCACCGGGTTAGCCTGAGTTTTTAACGATCTGCGTGGTGCATTGTGCTGGCTTGCCACCGGGTTAGCCTGAGTTCTTAACGATCTGCGTGGTGCATTGTACTGGCTTGCCACCGGGTTAGCCTGAGTTCTTAACGATCTGCGTGGTGCATTGTGCTGGCTTGCCACCGGGTTAGCCTGAGTTCTTAACGATCTGCGTGGTGCATTGTGCTGGCTTGCCACCGGGTTAGCCTGAGTTCAATTCTCTCATAGGGGAAAGAGTTTCTGTGTTAAATATTCCTTGTGTGTTTCTGCAAATTTGTGGTATATAAGGGCTCGAGTTTTAAAAAAAAAGAGGCCTGACAGCTGAGTGGACAATGCTCGGGTTTCAAGGTCCTAGCGTTCCGGGTTCGATCCCCGGTGGAAGCGGAAACAATAAGGCAGAGTTTCTGTCACCCTGATGCCCCTGTTCACCTAGCAGTAAATAGGTACCTGGGAGTTAGACAGGTGCTACGGGCTGCTTCCTGGGGGTGTGTAACAAAAAGAAGGCCTGGTCGAGGACCGGGCCGCGGGGACGCTAAGCTCCGGAATCATCTCAAGATAACCTCAAGATAGTACTGAATATCAAATTTCTCTTATATGACTAAGAGTGCTGGGAAGACGGGACACCACGAGCACAGCTCTCACCCTGTAAACTACACTTAGGAAATTACACATTAAATTACACACACTCTCACATTAACACACACATACACGCCCATTCAGACGTGCACCCACACACACACACACTCACATAAACACACATACACGCCCACTCATATGCGCACATGCACACTCACACACACTCACACACCATCTCATCTCCTTCCACCTCCCCCCCCCCCTATATCCTCCCCTCTCTCTGTCTCCCCCCCCTTACCATCCCTCCTCTCTTTCTCTTCATTTCTCTGATCTTTGTAGACTAACATTAACTCTAGGGAACAAAAAGGGGGTCAAGCATGTTGGTAGGAAAACAGAACATAGTTGGAGGAGAGAAACAGGGCGAGTCATACATGGAGATGACTGCTCGTGCATGGAGGGAAATCACTGGGAAATTGAAAGACATGAGGGAACCATACATAAACTGCAGATGGAACTAAGTGCAGTGTAAAAGGAGATAAAAAACTAAAAACAAGCCTTCCTCAGACTCTGACCCAGGCAACCAACCCCCAGGTAGCAGAGAATGTAGTAATGGCAGGGAACTCTACAATGGGGGCTACCTTTGCTGAAATACTGAGGAAGTGCCCAGAAGCCTTGGCTACAGTCAAGGAAGTCGCAAGGAAAGCAGTAACTTCATGGGAGGCAGCTAGATGCACATGCCAGCTAATGGAAAGAAAAAGAGCTGTAGGCGTGGTAGGTATTAGGAAAAAAGAAGGTTCTAAGCAGGAAGAATGGAGGGCTAAGGACAAAGATGCAGTATCAGGGATACTAAAGGAGATAGTAATGGAAGTGGCTGAACAAGATATAGAAAAGTTTTTCCAGATTGGCCAATACAACAAAGACAAAAATCGATTGAGTAAGGTAGTATTCAGGAACGAGGCAATCAAAGAGGACAACCTAGTAAAGAAAAGCAAACTGAAAAAATGTAAGGAATTACAGAGAGGTATTTCTTCAGAGGGACATGACCAATGATGAGACAATACAGGCAGCAGATGCAAGGAAATGGCACAGGTTGAGGGAAGGGAGCCAGGGAACCTCAGCCTCCAACCCAGTAATCCCAGAAGGGAGTGGGAAACCCCAATCCACCAATTCATTAACCCCAGAGAGGACTGCAAGAACCCAACCCACCATGCCGGAGGAGCACCCCCTCCCCATCCCAAGCACAGACCCTCCCTTGCCCCGACACAATGACCACCATACCACCCAAATCCTCCCTCCCCCCTTACCCCGAGTACCCCCTGCTTCCCCATTCTCTGGTCTTCTTTCTTTCCCATGCAGACCCGGGCAAGACCTAAGCCCTCCATCCCCCACCCCACCGCCCCCCAAACCCCTGTTAACTACACCACAGGAGGGTGTGCCCTCACGACGAGCACTCCCTGCCCCTCCATCCACAGGACTTTTTACTGTCCCAAGCAGGCCTGGGCAAGATCTAAGCCTTCCATCCAAACCCCACCTCTCCCTGAACCCTTGGTAACTACCCCACAGGAGGATGAGCCTCCCCAAGTAGCCCCTGCCCATGGAACGGCTTCATACATTAGTGGGGAAGGGGGGGGGGGCAAAAATGGATATAGGAAAGTGAGCTTCAAGGTAATGTACTCAAACATCGATGGGATTACCAATAAAGCAAGTGAATGGGCGGAAAGGGCACAGGAAGAAAACCCAGATGTAATAGGACTCACAGAAACAAAATTGTCAAGAGTCATAACAAATGCTGTGTTTCCATAGGAATACTATATAGTAATGAAAGAGAAGGGAGAGGAGGAGGAGGAGTGGCCCTGCTGATAAGGAAGGACTGGAGTTTAGATGAGCTGGAAATTTTGGGCTGTGATGGATTCAGAGATTATATAACAAGAACTGTGACAATGATAATAGTAGCAGTCATTTACAACCCCTCTATTAAAGGACATAAGATCCAGACAGGACTTCCTTAGGACCAACAGGCAACCAATAATATAATAGAGAGAGCAGCTTCTGTTGCCTGCAGGAATGGACCCAGATTCGTAATCATGGGCGATTTCAACCATGGAAAGATAAACTGGGAGAATGGGGACCCACATGGAGGTGCAGATACATGGAGATCTAAACTCCTGGAAGTGACAACAAGTACCTTTCTGAGCCAGCATGTCAAGGAACCCACAAGAATGAGAAACAATGATAAACCAGCTAGACTAGACCTGATATTCACCTTGAGTGAGTCAGACATAAGAAAAGTCAAATTTGAAGCCCCATAGGAATGAGTGATCACAGTGTATTGACATTTGAGTATCTGTTAGAGGTAGGGATAACCTATCCAAGGATGGGGTTGGAAGGAAAAAGACTAAATTACCGAAGGGGAAAATATGACGAGATGAGGCACTTCCTAATGGGAATGCAATGGGAAACAGAACTCAGATAAAAGACTGTATAGGATACGATGGACTATGTCACCCAGACGTTACAGAAAGCTGCAGACAGTTTTATCCCAGCCCGAAAGGAGAAAATGAAAAGGAACAGAAGAATCCATGGTTCAATCAGGAATGTAAAGTAGCAAAACAACTGAGTAAAAGAACATGGAGAAACTACAGGAATAACAGAACACCAGAGAGCAGGGAGATATACCAGAGGGCCAGAAATGAGTACCTCAGAGTGAGGAGGGAAGCAGAGAGAGACAGTATGAAAATGACATCGCGAGTTAAGCTAAGACCCAAACAAAACTACTCCATGGCCACATCAGGAGGAAAAACAGCAGTGAAGGAACAAGTGATGTAACTGAGAAAAGGGGAGAACAGATACACATAGAATGACAAGGATATGTGTGAAGAACTCAACAAGAGGTACCAGGAGGTCTTCACAATAGAACAAGGAGAAAGCCCCTGCACTAAATGAGGAGGAGGCAAACCAAGCAACCTTGGAGGATTTTGACCTCACCAGTGACGAGGTCAAAAGGTTTCTGCTGGAGCTGAATGTGACAAAGGCTGTTGGGCCTGGCAGAATCTCACTGTGGATACTAAAAGAAGGTGCAGAAGCACTAAGTGTGCCACTCTCTATGGTGTATAACAGGTCACTGGAAATAGGAAACCTATCGGAAAGCTGAAAGACAGCTAATGTAGTCCCAATATACAAAAAGGGTGACAGGCAAGAGGCACTGAACTACAGGCCAGTTTCCTTAACTTCTATACCATGCAAGGTGATGGAGAAGATCGTGAGGAAAAGGCTCGTAGAGCATCTGGAAGGAAATAGCTTTGTAACACACCACCAGCATGGGTTCAGAGATGATAAATCGTGCCTCACAGGTTTAATAGAATTCTATGACCAAGCAGCAAAAATCAGGCAAGAAAGAGAAGGGTGGGCAGACCGCATTTTTTGGGATTGTCAGACAGCCTTTGACACAGTACCCCATAAAAGGCTGTTACAAAAGTTGGAGCAACAGGCAGGAGTAAAGGGTAAGGTGCTCCCGTGGATAAGGGAGTATCTAAGCAACAGAAAACAGCGAGTAACTGTGAGGGGGGAGACATCAGAGTGGCGAGATGTCACCAGCGGAGTCTAACAGGGCTCAGTATTTGGACCCATCCTGTTTCTAATATATGTAAACGATCTTCCGGAGGGTATAGACTCGTTCCTCTCAATGTTTGCTGATGATGCAAAAATTATGAGAAGAATCAAGACGGATGAAGATAGACAGAGACTACAGGATGACCTGGATAAACTGGAGGAATGGTCTAGAAAATGGCTGCTAGAGTTCAACTTAGGAAAGTGTAAAGTAATGAAATTAGGCGAAGGGAGCAGAAGGCTGAACAGAAGGTATCTTCTGGGAGGTGAAATCTTGCAAGAGTCAAATAGAGAGAAAGATCTGGGGTTAATATCACACCGAACCTGTCCCCAGATGCCCACATCAAAAGGATATCATCAGCGGCATATGCTAGACTGGCCAACATAAGAACTGCCTTTAGAAACTTGTGTAAGGAATCATTCAGGACCCTATATACCACATATGTAAGACCTGGAGTCCATACCTAGTTAGACACAAGACAAAGTTAGAGAAGATTCCGAGGGATACCACCAGACTAGTCCCGGAACTGAGAGGTATGAGCTAAGAGGAAAGGCTACTAGAGCTGAACATCACGTCCCTGGAAAACAGAAGAGTAAGGGGAGACATGATAACCACCTACAAAATTCTCAGGGGAATTGACAGGGTGGACAAAGACAAACTCTTTAGCACGGGTGGGACACGAACAAGGGGACACAGGTGGAAATTTAGTACCCAGATGAGCCACAGAGACGTTAGAAAGAATTTTTTCAGTGTCAGAGTAGTTAACAAATGGAATTCATGGCGCTGCCCAATACACTCGCCCCTCGGGGCAAAATTAAAAAAAAAATTGAATTCGTTAAGCAGTGATGTGGTGGAGACAGACTCCATACACAGTCTCAAATATAGATTTGATAGAGTCCAGGAGGCTCAGGAATCTGTACACCAGTTGATTGACAGTTGAGAGCTGGGACCAAAGAGCCAAAGCTCAATCTAGATTTCTTGTTGAGCAAGCACAACTAGGTGAAGGTAGATATAATAAAATAATCAATGATGGAGTCAGAGTTTGTCTCCTGTGGATTCCTTCCCATATTGGTCTCCGAATGCATGATAGAGCTGATGAGTTGGCCAAAACTTTTGCTCGTAAAGATGGAATTGATTACCATCTTGGACAGCCTTTGATCAGCCCGAGGGCAGCAATATTCCGGGAACTTCAGCAAAATCTTGCGGACTTGAGGAAGAGTGAAATTCACACCAATTACTCATAGGATCCTTTACTCATAAGTAGGTCATATGAGCCTTTATTCATAAACAGGCCATTTACGAGAAAAATGTCGTGTTTATGAGTAAACAGGCCTTCTTTTCCCAACTTTGAGGTAAACACCGGAGCTGGAGCCCCCTCGGGCAGTTCGTTGTCGCCTTCAACCTCGTTCTGACAGTTCCTGCGACGGTGCTGGAACCAATCGTATTGGCGTTTACCTTTCCACTGGGGACTTTCGGCGCCGTGGAGAGGGGGGGGGGGGATCTGCTGCATGGGTAACAGCTTCTCCTCCGTATCAACCTACCCAGGCTATGTTCCCTGAAGAGGCCTCTCCAGACCGATAACCAGAGCTCAACTCCATAGTCTCCTGAGACTGATGGATGCCTACTACAGTTGCTACATCTATCATTATTATATTATGCAGGAAGTACCGCACGTCTTTGGGTCATCCAATTAGGTTAGCAGACTTCTAGATGTCATCACTGCTAGGCTTAGGCTCGGCTACAAGTACCTCTGGCAGTTTGTAACATCTGCTGATGTAGATCTGACCAAATGTAAACTCTGTCAGCAGAACTATTCGCATACTTTGCGTCATTATATAATGGAATGTGAAAAAATCGCGGAATTCAGATATAACACCATTAATAGTGTCCAAGAAATGTGTAAGTACTTCATTGATAATGATCTGCTGCCAGGAATCTTAACAAAGTATCTGAAGTGTGCTTACTGTAGCTGCCGCCCAGTTGGGTGGGTGTGGAGCACATGACTGTAAAGCTGCCGCCCAGGTGGGTGGGTGTGGAGCACATGACAGTAAAGCTGCCGCCCAGTTGGGTGGGTGTGGAGCACATGACTGTAAAGCTGCCGCCCAGTTGGGTGGGTGTGGAGCACATGACTGTAAAGCTGCCGCCCAGTTGGGTGGGTGTGGAGCACATGACTGTAAAGCTGCCGCCCAGTTGGGTGGGTGTGGAGCACATGACTGTAAAGCTGCCGCCCAGTTGGGTGGGTGTGGAGCACATGACTGTAAAGCTGCCGCCCAGGTGGGTGGGTGTGGAGCACATGACAGTAAAGCTGCCGCCCAATTGGGTGGGTGTGGAGCACATGACTGTAAAGCTGCCGCCCAGTTGGGTGGGTGTGGAGCACATGACTGTAAAGCTGCCGCCCAGTTGGGTGGGTGTGGAGCACATGACTGTAAAGCTGCCGCCCAGTTGGGTGGGTGTGGAGCACATGACTGTAAAGCTGCCGCCCAGTTGGGTGGGTGTGGAGCACATGACTGTAAAGGCTGCCGCCCAGTTGGGTGGGTGTGGAGCACATGACTGTAAAGCTGCCGCCCAGTTGGGTGGGTGTGGAGCACATGACTGTAAAGCTGCCGCCCAGTTGGGTGGGTGTGGAGCACATGACTGTAAAACTGCCGCCCAGTTGGGTGGGTGTGGAGCACATGACTGTAAAGCTGCCGCCCAGTTGGGTGGGTGTGGAGCACATGACTGTTAAGCTGCCGCCCAGTTGGGTGGGTGTGGAGCACATGACTGTAAAGCTGCCGCCCAGTTGGGTGGGTGTGGAGCACATGACTGTAAAGCTGCCGCCCAGTTGGGTGGGTGTGGAGCACATGACTGTAAAGCTGCCGCCCAGTTGGGTGGGTGTGGAGCACATGACTGTAAAGCTGCCGCCCAGTTGGGTGGGTGTGGAGCACATGACTGTAAAGCTGCCGCCCAGTTGGGTGGGTGTGGAGCACATGACTGTAAAGCTGCCGCCCAGTTGGGTGGGTGTGGAGCACATGACAGTAAAGCTGCCGCCCAGTTGGGTAGGTGTGGAGCACATGACTGTAAAGCTACCGCCCAGTTGGGTGGGTGTGGAGCACATGACTGTAAAGCTGCCGCCCAGTTGGGTGGGTGTGGAGCACATGACTGTAAAGCTGCCGCCCAGTTGGGTGGGTGTGGAGCACATGACTGTAAAGCTGCCGCCCAGTTGGGTGGGTGTGGAGCACATGATTGTAAAGCTGCCGCCCAGTTGGGTGGGTGTGGAGCACATGACTGTAAAGCTGCCGCCCAGTTGGGTGGGTGTGGAGCACATGACTGTAAAGCTGCCGCCCAGTTGGGTGGATGTGGAGCACATGACTGTAAAGCTGCCGCCCAGTTGGGTGGGTGTGGAGCACATGACTCTAAAGCTGCCGCCCAGTTGGGTGGGTGTGGAGCACATGACTGTAAAGCTGCCGCCCAGTTGGGTGGGTGTGGAGCACATGACTGTAAAGCTGCCGCCCAGTTGGGTGGGTGTGGAGCACATGACTGTAAAGCTGCCGCCCAGTTGGGTGGGTGTGGAGCACATGACTGTAAAGCTGCCGCCCAGTTGGGTGGGTGTGGAGCAAGACTAGTAACTGTGTGACTCACCATAGATGTAAAGTGCCTTGTATAGTGACTGTTGTGAGCCTCTTGTTGAATCACTTGATTATATAACATGATTATTTATATGTATTTGTGTAAATGTTTGTACATATACATACATACACGTGTATGTCAGTGCAACAATAGTGTCACAAGACTGTCACTTACTTAGCTACACGAACTATGGGGTTGTTCCTGAACCCATTATGGGCCTCTGTAACCCTTTCCACCACCGCCCACGGCATGGGTATGGGGTGCATAATAAAGAAAGAAATTGAATCTGTGTGCCAGTGGCTTGGGCTGGACGACAGAGCGAGTCACGCCGGTCTGTGGACGTTCATAACTTGTAAACCATTGGCCATATTTCCCTCTCCTCCACCGTTCCAACTCCTCTCCTGATCCCTTCACTGGCCTGTACAGTAACATCTTACAGGAACACATTATTTTCTGCTGAAACATATTATATTCGCGGGAGACCAAGGTATTCTCGTCTCTCAAACTAAAGTAAAGTGCTTATACCGTATAATATTAGTTATATAATATAGTATAAGTGAAGTCTAAAACATTAAAACGTCCCCCCCCCCCCTCCCACGCAAAAAATAATTTTAAAAGCCGATGCTTAAGTCATTGCGTAACAGTATGGTTAGCTGGTCTGTAATAATAAACTAGGAAAGACAGAGAGACATCTTTAAAATCGTGTTTTAATTTCCAGGCGAAATATATATTTGCAACATTGTGAATAAAAGTGTTGAGTATGGCAGATGGCCGCGAGAGTTCACTAGTGTTAAATACAACCAGCGTCCAGGGGCCAGATTCACGAAAGCACTTACGCAAGTACTTGCGAACGAGTACATCTTTTCTCAATCTTTGGCGGCTTTGTTTCCAATTATTAAACAGTTAATGAGCTCCGAAGCACCAGGAGGCTGTTTATAACAATAACAACAATTGAATGGGAGGTTTTCATGCTTGTAAACTGTTTAATAAATGTAACCAAAGCCGTCAAAGATTGAGGAAAGATGTACTCGTTCGTAAGTGCTTGCGTAAGTGCTTTCGTGAATCTGGCCCCAGGTCTGGGGACTTATTAATTCAGACGTAAACACACTGACACATCCACACCCCGGAGGGTATAGACTCGTTCCTCTCAATGTTTGCTGATGATGCAAAAATTATGAGGAGGATCAGGACAGCAGGAAGATAGTATGAGGCTACAAGATGACCTAGACAAACTGAAGGAATGGTCCGACAAATGGCTAATGAGGTTCAGTCCAAGTAAATATAAGGTAATGAAACTAGGCGGAGGAAATAGGAGGCCAGACACTAGATACCGAATGGGAGATGAAGTCCTTCATGAAACGGACAGAGAGAGAAAAAGCTAGAAGTTGATATCACACCAACCCTGTCTCCTGACACCAACATCAAAATAATAACATCGGCGGCGTATGCGAGGCTGGCTAACATCAGAACTGCCTTTAGAAACCTGTGTAAGGAATCTTTCCGGACCTTGTATACCACATATGTAAGACCAATCCTGGAGTATGCTGCCCCAGAACTCCATGCTTAGTTCTGGGGACTAGCCTATTCCACTAGGCAAGTCCTCAGAACTGAGAGGCATGAGATTACAAGGAACGGCTGCGTGCAATGCACCTCACGTCGCTGGAAAACAGGAGAGCTCGGGGAGACATAATCACTACCTACAAAATTCTCAGAGAAATTGACAGGGTAGATAAAGATAAACTGTTTAACACTGGTGGTACGCGAACAAGGGGACACAGGTGGAAACTGAATACCCAAATGAGCCACAGGGACGTTTGAAAGAACTTTTTCAGTGTCAGAATAGTTAACAGGTGGAATGCATTAGGCAGTGATGTGGTGGAGGCTGACTCCATACACAGTTTATAATGTAGATATGATAGAGCCCAGTAGGCTCAGGAATCTGTACACCAGTTGATTGACAGTTGAGAGGCGGGACCAAAGAGCCAGAGCTCACCCTCCCCCCCCCCCCGCAAGTACAACTAGGTAACATCAGAGCACATTCCCACACACCACAACATCTGCAGAAAAAACACTCATCCACCTTCTGCAACTTACATTAATTTTCACTTGAAGATAAAAGAGACACTCAAAGTCTTGGCACATTGTCTCAACTTGTGTCTCCTGGCCACACCGCAAGTGTAGGGAATTGTATTTGACTGTGCCAAAGTCTTTGTGGAATTGTTGACACAGTTCCAGGATACGAGCGTTATATTTGTGTGGTTGCGAGTGTCTTCTGTTTTTCTCACGCCCTCTTCCTCCTCCTGGACGCGAAGATGTTTGTTTATGATATTGACCGAAAGTCAATCGTGTTTGGTTCCAGATCTGTTGAAGGTCAAAGCTGAGGTCAGTCGAAATAGTTGGCTTCTCACCCAGCGTCAGGAGGATGACTGACCCCTCACCCAGCGTCAGGAGGACGACTGACCCCTCACCCAGCGTCAGGAGGACGACTGACCCCTCACCCAGCGTCAGGAGGACGGCTGACCCCTCACCCAGCGTCAGGAGGACGACTGACCCCCTTACCCAGCGTCAGGAGGACGGCTGACCCCTTACCCAGCGTCAGGAGGATGACTGACCCCCTTACCCAGCGTCAGGAGAACGGCTGACCCCTCACCCAGCGTCAGGAGGATGACTGACCCCTCACCCAGCGTCAGGAGGACGACTGACCCCCTTACCCAGCGTCAGGAGGACGGCTGACCCCTCACCCAGCGTCAGGAGGATGACTGACCCCTCACCCAGCGTCAGGAGGATGACTGACCCCTCACCCAGCGTCAGGAGGACGGCTGACCCCTCACCCAGCGTCAGGAGGACGACTGAAACCCTTACCCAGCGTCAGGAGGACGGCTGACCCCTCACCCAGCGTCAGGAGGATGACTGACCCCTCACCCAGCGTCAGGAGGATGACTGACCCCTCACCCAGCGTCAGGAGGACGGCTGACCCCTCACCCAGCGTCAGGAGGACGACTGACCCCCTTACCCAGCGTCAGGAGGACGGCTGACCCCTCACCCAGCGTCAGGAGGACGACTGACCCCCTTACCCAGCGTCAGGAGGACGACTGACCCCTCACCCAGCGTCAGGAGGACGACTGACCCCTTACCCAGCGTCAGGAGGACGGCTGACCCCTCACCCAGCGTCAGGAGGACGACTGACCCCCTTACCCAGCGTCAGGAGGACGGCTGACCCCTCACCCAGCGTCAGGAGGATGACTGACCCCTCACCCAGCGTCAGGAGGATGACTGACCCCTCACCCAGCGTCAGGAGGACGACTGACCCCTCACCCAGCGTCAGGAGGACGACTGACCCCCTTACCCAGCGTCAGGAGGACGGCTGACCCCTCACCCAACGTCAGGAGGACGGCTGACCCCTCACCCAGCGTCAGGAGGATGACTGACCTCTCACCCAGTGTCAGGAGGACGGCTGACCCCTCACCCAGTGTCAGGAGGATGACTGACCCCTCACCCAGCGTCAGGAGGATGACTGACCCCTCACCCAGCGTCAGGAGGACGGCTGACCCCTCACCCAGTGTCAGGAGGATGACTGACCCCTCACCCAGCGTCAGGAGGATGACTGACCCCTCACCCAGCGTCAGGAGGACGGCTGACCCCTCACCCAGCGTCAGGAGGACGACTGACCCCTCACCCAGCGTCAGGAGGACGGCTGACCCCTCACCCTGCGTCAGGACGACTGACCCCTCATTCAGCGTCAGGAGGACGACTGACCCCTCACCCAGCGTCAGGAGGACGGCTGACCCCTCACCCAGCGTCAGGAGGACGGCTGACCCCTCACCCAGCGTCAGGAGGACGGCTGATCCCTCACCCAGCGTCAGGAGGACGGCTGACCCCTCACCCAGCGTCAGGACGACTGACCCCTCACCCAGCGTCAGGACGACTGACCCCTCACCCAGCGTCAGGAGGACGGCTGACCCCTCACCCAGCGTCAGGAGGACGGCTGACCCCTCACCCAGCGTCAGGAGGACGGCTGATCCCTCACCCAGTGTCAGGAGGACGGCTGACCCCTCACCCAGCGTCAGGAGGACGGCTGACCCCTCACCCAGCGTCAGGAGGACGGCTGACCCCTCACCCAGCGTCAGGAGGACGGCTGACCCCTCACCCAGCGTCAGGAGGACGGCTGACCCCTCACCCAGCGTCAGGAGGATGACTGACCCCTCACCCAGCGTCAGGAGGACGGCTGACCCCTCACCCAGTGTCAGGAGGACGGCTGACCCCTCACCCAGCGTCAGGAGGATGACTGACCCCTCACCCAGCGTCAGGAGGACGGCTGACCCCTCACCCAGTGTCAGGAGGACGGCTGACCCCTCACCCAGCGTCAGGAGGATGACTGACCCCTCACCCAGCGTCAGGAGGACGGCTGACCCCTCACCCAGTGTCAGGAGGACGGCTGACCCCTCACCCAGCGTCAGGAGGACGGCTGACCCCTCACCCAGCGTCAGGAGGACGACTGACCCCTCACCCAGCTTCAGGAGGACGACTGACCCCTCACCCAGCTTCAGGAGGACGATTGACCCCTCACCCAGCAGCAGGAGGACGGCTGACCCCTCACCCAGCGTCAGGAGGATGACTGACCCCTCACCCAGCAGCAGGAGGACGGCTGACCCCTCACCCAGCGTCAGGAGGATGACTGACCCCTCACCCAGCGTCAGGAGGATAGCTGACCCCTCACCCAGCGTCAGGAGGATGACTGACCCCTCACCCAGCATCAGGAGTACGGCTGACCCCTCACCCAGCGTCAGGAGGACTTCTAAAGTCCACAAGCAATCCAGCTGGATGATCCCAATGTTGACCAAACGGAGGCAACATGAAACGTAACAGGGACACCCCAGGACCTGTAGGTAACAGGGACACCCCAGGACCTGTAGGTAACAGGGACACCCCAGGACCTGTAGGTAACAGGGACACCCCAGGACCTGTAGGTAACAGGGACACCCCAGGACCTGTAGGTAACAGGGACACCCCAGGACCTGTAGGTAACAGGGACACCCCAGGACCTGTAGGTAACAGGGGCACTCCAGGACCTGTAGGTAACAGGGGCACTCCAGGACCTGTAGGTAACAGGGACACCCCAGGACCTGTAGGTAACAGGGGCACTCTGGACCTGTAGGTAACAGGGGCACCCCAGGACCTGTAGGTAACAGGGGCACCCCAGGACCTGTAGGTAACAGGGGCACTCCAGGACCTGTAGGTAACAGGGGCACCCCAGGACCTGTAGGTAACAGGGGCACCCCAGGACCTGTAGGTAACAGGGACACTCCAGGACCTGTAGGTAACAGGGACACTCCAGGACCTGTAGGTAACAGGGCCACCCCAGGACCTGTAGGTAACAGGGACACCCCAAGACCTGTAGGTAACAGGGGCACCCCAGGACCTGTAGGTAACAGGGACACCCCAGGACCTGTAGGTAACAGGGGCACCCCAGGACCTGTAGGTAACAGGGACACTCCAGGACCTGTAGGTAACAGGGACACTCCAGGACCTGTAGGTAACAGGGGCACCCCAGGACCTGTAGGTAACAGGGACACCCCAGGACCTGTAGGTAACAGGGACACCCCAGGACCTGTAGGTAACAGGGACACCCCAGGACCTGTAGGTAACAGGGACACCCCAGGACCTGTAGGTAACAGGGGCACCCCAGGACCTGTAGGTAACAGGGGCACCCCAGGACACACCAGACCTCAACTTCTGCGTGAAGTTCCCATTATGATGTTATTGTCACCTAATTTGCATAGTTATAGGATACGGGCAAGCGAGCCAGGTCACTGTGGCGTGTGGCACTGTACACTGTTCTCACAGTCCTGGCACTGTAGACTGTTCTCACAGTCCTGGCACTGTACACTGTTCTCACAGTCCTGGCACTGATACAATTCTGAGTTGTTGCTCGAGTGCAATGTACACCTTCTGTTACACCCAACACTGCACCCTACACCCATCCTGTACACCCAACACTGTACCCTACACCCATCCTGCACACCCAACACTGTACCCTACACCCATCCTGTACACCCAACACTGTACCCTACACCCATCCTGTACACCCAACACTGTATCCTACACCCACCCTGTACACCCAACACTGTACCCTACACCCATCCTGTACACCCAACACTGTACCCTACACCCAACACTGTACCTTGCTCTCAGAACTCGCCACAGGGACAAAGTATTGCATGTGGCTATTTTGAAGCACCTCTGAGGAAGACTTTAGTCGTAGTCTGACATCCGAAGCTGAACGTGGGTCTACTATCTATTCAAGTTTCTCACGCAACTACTCCAATATTTATCTAAAATCAGAGTTTGATTCCTCCGTTTGCTTTCCCTAAGTGAAACAACGGCCCAGGACCTAGATTCACAAAGCTCGATGTTTTTCTTCGTATGTAAGTGTGCTACGAAGGTTCTTAAGTATTGCTAAACAGCGTTCCTACGTCCAATTCAGAAAGATGTACTTACGAAGATTTTAGCAACTTCACTTAAGTCTCGCTAGATGTTACTAGGGCTTTTCGTTTGATCAATCAGAGAAAAGGTATCATTTTTCATCCTACAGCTGTAGCCAATCACGACGCTGGCATATCTGAGCTTATCCGTGTTTACTTGCCACTTATTTACGTCGAATTTTTCTTATAAAATTAGTATATTTTGAAGTAAAACTATGTTTTGTTCAACTTCTGCAGTCAGCACCGACATTGTAGTAAACAAATATGTTACATTTGTTGTTTACCTACGTAATTCTAAGAGACATTGTGAGGCTTTCCTTGTCACTCCCAAGATTTGAGAAGTGATTGTATCTATTTACGTATATATTTACCTAAATATACCCCAGGGTGACAGCTATCTAGTGGCCTCGACGAGGACAGAAAGCCGGTGGCTTGTTAAAGGTCCCGCCAGTCGTCCTAATGATATTTTCTAGCTGGATTTTGGTATTTACGGCTTCATCGGGTAGGCGGTTTCATGGGTTTATAACCCTCTGGGGGAAGGGGGAATCTGTTTTCAGTCCTACTTGAGAGAACATACTCTCCAACACTATACCTGTGATTGCCCTGTTATCAGTGACTTCAGACCAAATGGTATGAGGTATTTTGAGCTCTGTAATAATTCATACACTCGAATATTGGAAGATAATCTTGTGCTGCACTCAGATTTTGCTAGTGAGTGGCTAATATTTATTATTACCAGTGTTATCCTTATTAAATCATAAATGTTAACCATGGATCATTAAGATGTCATATTGATATGTAATGTTGACCAAACCACACACTAGAAGATGAAAAGACGACGACAATGTAATTAATACTGCATTTCTTTTTGAATCATTAAATTGTGCAGTATGTCTCAATTTTTCACTTCTTTGGATATACAGTAGAAATGATAGTTTAAACAACGCATAAATATTTGTTGTATTATATTTTTTTAATTTAAATAACTGGATCAATATTTTTACAGCTGACAGGATTTGTTTTATTCACAGGTGCATTATCTGTTACAAAACATTTGGTTTATTGCAACACACAATGCTGGTACATAGCCTTCCCGGCTTGGTGCCTTCTATTGATAGTTACTTATTGTTACACAGCCAAATTGTGTAACAGGAAGAGGTCTTGGACCCCTGCTTCCCCCTCTCTCTCTTTTTTTAAGAGGCCATAATAGTCCATATAGTCATAATTATACGCCTAAGTATTCAATATTAAAAGTATCAAGTTTTTATCCTTACCTAACATCATTTCTGCAGCATATTTTTCTTTTATACCCAAATAGTATACCCAGATTATTTTATACACATTTTTTTAGTTATACCCAGCATTCCTCAAATAAGTAGCTGCCTCACCTCACTGCTATATAGCCTTCCCGGCTTGAAGCCTTCTATTGATAATTACTTATTGTTACACAGCCAAATTGTATAACAGGAAGAGGTCTTGAACCCCTGCTTTCCCCTTTCTTTTTTTTAACTGGCCATAATAGTCCATATAGTCATAATTATAGGCCTAAGTATTCAATGACAAAAGTTTTTGAAGTTTTTACCCTTCCCTTACCTAACATCATTTGTGCAGCTTAATTTTTCTTTTGTCTCACCCAGATTTAATTTCAAAATAAAACCAAACAAAATAAATTAAAAATGGGTATGTATAGCTAAGATACACCCCCCTATCTATATTTATTGCTAGGTGAACAGGGGCATTTGGTGATAGTAAATGCTCCCACCAGCCTGGGATCATCACCTCTCATATTTCATGTTCACCAGTGTTTATTTACTTAATAACTACTGGTATAATATCTTGCTATTATAAAACGTTTTCTAATATCATAAAAGACATTTTCTACAAGTTTCAAGCAGAGAATGCATATATAGCTAACACGAAGGACTTCTTCTTGATGAAACTCGCCAGCTAAAATGTTTGTTTATAATAAAATCGATCCTTCGTGTTTTGTAGTAGAGAAAAATTTAGTTATATCCAGTTTACGTAAAGGTACGAGTGGTCAAGAGCGACCTTAGTGCGACGGTGTTTACTTACGAAGATTTTCGTACATAGATACCTACCTGAATACCGATGTAACCGCTACGAAGATGCTAAGAAGGAAAACGTTCATAAGTACGTACGTAACTGCTTCGTGAATCTAGTCCCAGATTCACGAAGGTACTTACGAAGGTTTTTATTCTTAGCTACAAATGTTTTCCTTCTTAGCGCCTTCGTGGCGGCTACGTCGGTATTCAGGTAGCTACACTAAGAAGAAAAACCTACGTAAGTTTGGTCCGTTATCTAAGTGTACTGTCAACCACTCGTAGCTTTACGTAAACTGAATATAACTCAATTTTTCTCTACTACATAACACTGGGATCGATTTTAAGATTTTGGAAGTAAACAAAAGATTATAGCTGGTGAATCTCGTGAAGAGGAGTCCTTTGTGTTAGCTATATATGCATTCTCTGCTTGAAACTTGAAGTAAATATGTCTTTTATGATATTAAAATTAGTTTTATAATAGCAAGATATTATACCAGTAGTTATTAAGTAAATAAACACTGGTGAACATGAAATATAAGAGAAGGTGATGAGCCCTGCCTGATGGGATCATTTACTATCACCAAATGCCCCTGTTCACCTAGTAGTAAGGGTGTACCTTAACTATACATACCCATTTCTAATTTATTTAGTTTGGTTTTATTTTGAAATTAAATCTGGGTGAGACATAAAATAAAAATATGCTGCACAAATGATGTTAGGTAAGGAGAAGGGTAAAAATGTCACAAACTTTATTCATTGAATACTTAAATCTATAATTATGACTATATGGACTATTAAAAAAGAAAGAGGGAAGTAGGGGTCCAAGACCTCTTCCTGTTATACAATTTGGGTGTGGAACAAGTAATTATCAAAAGAAGGCACCATGCCGGGAAGGCTATGTAGCAGTAAGGCAGTGAGGTGAGGCAGCTACTTATTTGAGAAATGCTTATTTTATTTACCTAATAAGCTGAGGCAGCTTATTTTATTTGAGGAATATTCAGCTGATTCCTCTACATTTAGCATGGAACAAATTTGTGTCCAAGACCTCTTCCTGTTACACAATTTGGCTGTGTGTAACCAAACTAGAAGTACTCTACAAATCAAGGGACCCAGAATGTGGAATGACCTCCCGAATCATATCAAAGGCTGTACCTCTCTCAACCAGTTTAAGAGTTAAACTAAGTACTGCCTAATTAACTCCATGTGACCTACCTTGCCCCCTAAATGTCAACCCATGTCTTGCTATTTTTTAAACAACGCTGTTTGTTCACCAATGTGTACAATTGCTGATTTCTGCTATGTTATCCCCCATTTTTATTTTTTATTCCTTCTTTCAACACAATTTATACCTAATCACGATTACTATTAAGTTTTAGTCTAAGTGTTTTCCCCCACACCTTGCCCGAAATGCTATGAGTATTAGTGGCTTTAGGTATTGTATGTACTAGCTCTGTCTATTAATCCAACATTATGTTTGTAAATCAACTGTATGTACTTTTCCTGAATAAAATTTATTTATTAATATTTATTTATTAATCAGTAAGTATTAAAAGAAGGCACCAAGCTGGGAAGGCTATGTAGCACCATTGTGTGTAACAATAAGCTCTTGATAAAAATGAGTTCCCTGTTGGGTTATTTGTGGACCTGCGTAAAGCTTTTGACACTGTCAACCACCAAAACCTTCTTCTTAAATTACATCATTATGGAGTCAGAGGACATTCCCTGCAATACCGCAAATCCTACCTTACTGACAGGCTCCAGTATGTTTCTGTGAATAATACAATTTCTCCCACCCTACCCATCAACATTGGTGTTCCTCAGGGCAGCATACTTGGCCCTCTCCTCTTTCTCATCTACATTAATGACCTTCCAAATGCCTCCCAACACCTCAAACCAATTCTATTTGCTGACGACCCAACCTTCATTTACTCCAGTCCTGACCCCCTTGCTCTAAATGCCACAGTAAATACTGAGCTAAATAAAGTCCATCTTTGGCTAACTGCCAACAAACTCACCCTTAACATTGACAAAACTTTCTATATTCTGTTTGGCAATAAATCCTCTAATCAAATAAATCTCAAAATAAACAATACCCAAATTTGTAACAAATTAGATGGCAAATTCCTTGGCATTCTCATTGACCACAAGCTGAATTTCCAGGGACACATTCTAAATATATCAAAAAAAGTTTCAAAAACTGTGGGCATTCTTTCTAAGATCAGATATTATGTACCACGCCCTGCCCTGGTGACTCTCTATTACTCCCTTATCTATCCATATCTCAACTATGGTATTTGTGCTTGGGGCTCTACTACCCAAAATCATTTACGTCCTCTAATTACTCAACACAAAGCCGCTATTAGGACAATATCCAACTCTGGCCCCAGACATCACTCGGTACCCCTACTCAAATCTCTGAAGATGTTAGACATTTAGTCACTGCACATTCTCTCATGTGTATTATACATATATAAAACGCTAAACTGTAATGCCAATCCTGACCTCAAAAGCTTCATAGAAGGTTGTAACAGAACCCATGAGCACCACACCAGAAATAAATACAGTTTTCATATTCCTAGAGTACGACTTAATCAAACTAGAAATGCTCTACAAATCAAGGGGCCCAGAATGTGGAATGACCTTCCCAACCATGTTAAAGACTACCTCTCTCAACCAGTTTAAGATAAAAACGAAGCTATACCTAATAAATTCCCTGTAACCTACCTTACCCTTCTATTGTCAACCAATGTCTGGTTTTTTTTTTAAAGAGCGCTGTTTACGTAGGTAAACAACAAATGTAACATATTTGTTTACTACAATGTCCGTGCTGGCTGTAGAAGTTGAAAAAACATTGTTTTACTTCGAAATATACTAATTTTATAAGAAAATTTGACGTAAATTGGAGGCAGTAGAGCTCCGATAAGCCAGCGCTAAATCTTCAATATGAAGAATGTTACTGCTCTCTGATTGGCCAAACGAAACACAGTAGTGACCTCTATCGGCACGCAGGTGAACCAGACCCAGAACCCAAATATCTTCCTAAGTGGACCTACGTGAATTGCACCTAAGCATCTTCTTAGGGCATACTTAGGAACCTTCGTAGCAAACCTACTTACGAAGAAATACATGGAGCTCCTGAATCTAGGTCCTGGCCCCAGGCAACTGCCCCTGTCTGAAATTTGGACCCCTAATTTACTAACACCTGGTATATTAAGTAAAATCGGCTATGTCAGGAATATATTAACATTATTAATTTATGAACTTTATCACAGAGAATGGATTTAGTAGTTTTCCAGAGAAAATGGGATGTTGCACATAAGCATATCCACTATTTATGTATAATATTTCTCTTGTGAATAACTAAAACCTTCAGTCTGGAGGATAAATATAATAAAAGGGATTTACTCTAAATAATCAGTAAATCGAAGGTGTCCTTCCCTAAGTCGAATAGGACGAATTTGGAACCTTGCTAATGGTTGCGTCCACAGCAGAGCTGGGGAAGGAGACGCCACTGTGTGCATGGGCGTCCAGACGATAGCACACACCACCACCCATTAATAATCAGCACACTTCTTGAGCTTCCCGACAAAGGAATAGCAAAGTTTCCACCCAACCGACGAGCTCACCAAACCAGGGAAGTGTTGTATCGGGACAATTGTAGTGATTTATATTATTAATTATAACTAATATATTGCCCAGTTATGCCGCCTGTGCACCATCAGAACGGGTAAGCCCTGTTCCTATTATAATTTAATCTCCGCTGAATATATGCAGTGTGTAGTGGTAGCAGTTTACTACTGATAAATTACTTGGCAGGTGCAGTTTAAGAGAGGAGAGAACATCGAGTCCTCAATCACGAGGTTTTCTTAAGTCGCCATTAGGGCTCCAACCAACCAGGTTTCCCACACGTGACTGAAGGATACCCAGTGCTTATTACTAGGCTATATCGACTCTAGAGCTAAGAAATGACTGTTTTTACTAACTCATTTAGTAGCATAATTAACATTTTGTAGTTTATTGTCATTAGTAGTAGTAGTAGTAGACATCCTTCAGTCTCGGGAGACTATGGAGTTGCGCCCTGGTTGTCAATCCTGGTGCAGCATCTGGTGTGACTGATGAGGCCAATCCGAGAGTGGCAGGCCATCCCACACTGAGCACAAATGAAGTCCGATTCAGGTCTGTCTTCCTGGCTACCGGCTTTCCTTCTCTGTCTCTTTGCCTCCGATTCCTTAGCAAGTGACTCCTCGAACTTGGAGAGACCTCTTTGAACAGACTGCCCCCAGGCTGAACGGTCTGCAGCCAGTGTCTCCCATATAGCAAGATCGACGTCCATGGCTTTCAGGTCCCTCTTGCATACGTCTTTGTACCGTAGCTGGGGCTTGCCTGTTGGACGCTTTCCCTGCATCAGCTCTCCGTACAGGAGATCCTTGGGGATCCTGCCGTCGCCCATTCGCACAACGTGCCCGAGCCAGAGCATTCGTCTCTGTTTCAGCATTGTGTACATGCTGGTGATTCTTGCTCTCCCCAAGACGTTGTTGTTTATCACCTTGTCCTGCCAGGTGATGTCCAAGATGTGTCGAAGGCAGCGCATGTGGTAGGCATTCAGCTGTCTTTCCTGACGGGCGCGGAGTGTCCAAGACTCACTGCCATAAAGGAGAGTGCTCAAGACACAGGCTCTGTAAACCTGAATCTTAGTATACTCAGTTAGCCTATTGTTGGCCCACACTCTCTTTGTCAGTCTGGACATGGTAGTAGATGCCTTACCGATGCGTTTGTTTAGCTCCGTATCAAGAGAGAGGGAGTCAGAGATTGTGGAGCCCAGGTACACGAAGTCGTGAACGACTTCCAGTTTGGAATCGGAGATGCCGATGTCAGATGAGAAGTCCACTCCTTGTCCCATGACTTGTGTTTTCTTCAGGCTGATGGTGAGTCCGAAAGCCTGAAAGGCCTCGCTGAAGCGGGTTATGAGCCGTTGGAGGTCTTCGGCTGAGTGGGCAGTGACTGCTGCGTCGTCGGCAAAAAGGAAGTCGCGCAGACACCTCAGCCGAACCTTCGTCTTGGCTCTCAGCCTGGCGAGGTTAAAGACCTTTCCATCCGACCTGGTCCGGAGGTAAATGCCTTCCGTGACAGATCCGAAGGCGTGCCGCAGCATAACTGCGAAGAAAATCCCGAATAGGGTTGGAGCCAGTACGCAGCCCTGCTTTACTCCACTTCGGATGTCAAAGGCGTCTGATGTTAGGCCATCAAAGACCACGGTGCCCCTCATGTTCTCATGGAAAGATCTGATGATGCTGAGGAGCCTGGGTGGGCATCCGATCTTGGGAAGGATCTTGAACAGGCCATCCCTGCTGACGAGGTCGAAGGTCTTTGTCAGATCTATGAAGGCTACAAAGAGTGGCTGCTTCTGTTCCCTGCATTTCTCCTGCAGTTGTCTGAGGGAAAAGACCATGTCGATGGTGGACCTGTCAGCTCTGAATCCGCATTGTGATTCTGGATAGACTCTGCAAGTACTTGGAGCCTCTTCAATGCGACTCGAGCAAACAGCTTTCCGACAATAATATTGTCATTAACTGGTGTGATAAGCTACCTTCGTATTACCCCCTCCCCAAACCTGTGAATCAGATAACACCCAGCAGGACAAATTAAGAAAAATACATTTCACGTTACAACTATACAGTTCCTTCATAATATAGTTCATTTTTAATGAATTATATCATATAATATTACTATTAATAATGTAACAGTTTGCAATTAAACTCCAGCAGGGACAATTCCCCACAGCCCCTGCACGTGACTCACACAGTAATGACATTAATAGTACACATAATGTCTATTGACCACAAGCATGACACTCCCACAATGTCTATCTTTATCTATCCATATCAATAAGGGGAAGGGTTAACAGATGAAAGAAAATTTATAGTTTAATCTTAATATTATAACACTATAATAAAAACCACACAAATCCTCCTCTTTCTTACTTTGTACGTTACTTTAAAGCCGACATGTAGAAGAAGTTTGTTTATATTCATCAAGCCATGTATGCCGGTACATAGAGAGTGGGGTCACGAGGGGGGTCACGAGGGGGTCATGAGGGGGGTCAAGAGTGGGGTCATGAGGGGGTCAAGAGAGTGGGGTCACGAGGGGGGTCAAGAGTGGGGTGACGAGGGGGGTCAAGAGTGGGGTCAAGAGAGTGGGGTCATGAGGGGGGTCGAGAGAGTGGGGTCATGAGGGGAGTCGAGAGAGTGGGGTCGAGAGAGTGGGGTCACGAGGGGGGTCGAGAGAGTGGGGTCACGAGGGGGGTCGAGAGTGGGGTCATGAGGGGAGTCAAGAGAGTGGGGTCATGAGGGGGGTCGAGAGAGTGGAGTCATGAGGGGGTCGAAAGTGGGGTCACGAGAGGGGGTCGAGAGTGGGGTCATGAGGGGGGTTAAGAGAGTGGGGTCACGAGGGGGGTCAAGAGAGTGGGGTCATGAGGGGGGGTCAAGAGAGTGGGGTCACGAGGAGGGTCGAGAGAGTGGGGTCACGAGGGGGGTCAAGAGAGTGGGGTCATGAGAGGGGGTCAAGAGAGTGGGGTCACGAGGGGGGTCGAGAGAGTGGGGTCACGAGGGGGGTCAAGAGAGTGGGGTCATGAGGGGGGTCAAGAGAGTGGGGTCACGAGGGGGGTCGAGAGAGTGGGGTCACGAGGGGGGTCGAGAGAGTGGGGTCATGATGGGAGTCAAGAGAGTGGGGTCATGAGGGGGGTCGAGAGAGTGGGGTCATGAGGGGGGTCGAGAGAGTGGGGTCACGAGGGGGGTCGAGAGAGTGGGGTCACGAGGGGGGTCGAGAGAGTGGGGTCACGAGGGGGGTCGAGAGAGTGGGGTCATGAGGGGAGTCAAGAGAGTGGGGTCATGAGGGGGAGTCGAGAGAGTGGGGTCACGAGAGGGGGTCGAGAGTGGGGTCACGAGGGGGGTCGAGAGTGGGGTCACGAGGGGGGTCGAGAGTAGGATCATGAGAGGGGGTCGAGAGTGGGGTCACGAGGGGGGTCGAGAGTGGGATCATGAGAGGGGGTCGAGAGTGGGGTCACGAGGGGGGTCGAGAATGGGGTCACGAGAGGGGGTCGAGTGGGGTCACGAGAGGGGGTCGAGAGAGTGGGGTCACGAGGGGGTCGAGAGAGTGGGGTCATGAGGGGGTCGAGAGAGTGGGGTCACGAGAGGGGGTCGAGAGTGGGGTCACGAGGGGGGTCGAGAGTGGGGTCACGAGGGGGGTCGAGAGTGGGATCATGAGAGGGGGTCGAGAGTGGGGTCACGAGAGGGGGTCGAGAATGGGGTCACGAGAGGGGGTCGAGAGAGTGGGGTCATGAGGGGGGTCAAGAGAGTGGGGTAATGAGGGGGTTCAAGAGTGGGGTCACGAGGGGGGTCAAGAGAGTGGGGTCACGAGGGGGGTCGAGAGAGTGGGTTCACGAGGGGGTCGAGAGTGGGGTCATGAGGGGAGTCAAGAGAGTGGGGTCATGAGTGGGGTCATGAGAATGGGGTCATGAGACGAGTCATGAGTGGGGTCATGAGTGGGGTCATGAGAGCGGGGTCATGAGAGTGGGGTCATGAGACGAGTCATGAGTGGGGTCATGAGAGTGGGGTCATGAGACTGGGGTCATGAGAGTAGGGTCATGAGAGCGGGGTCATGAGAGTGGGGTCATGAGAGAGGGGTCATGAGAGTGAGGTCATGAGTGGGGTCATGAGACGAGTCATGAGTGGGGTCATGAGACTGGGGTCATGAGAGTGGGGTCATGAGAGTGGGGTCATGAGAGAGGGGTCATGAGAGTGAGGTCATGAGTGGGGTCATGAGACGAGTCATGAGTAGGGTCATGAGACTGGGGTCATGAGAGTGGGGTCATGAGAGAGGGGTCATGAGAGTGGGGTCATGAGAGTGGGGTCATGAGACGAGTCATGAGACTGGGGTCATGAGACTGGGGTCATGAGAGTGGGGTCATGAGAGTGGGGTCATGAGACGTGTCATGAGTAGGGTCATGAGAGCGGGGTCATGAGAGTGGGGTCATGAGACGTGTCATGAGTGGGGTCATGAGAGCGGGGTCATGAGAGTGGGGTCATGAGAGTGGGGTCATGAGACGAGTCATGAGAGCGGGGTCATGAGAGTGGGGTCATGAGACGAGTCATGAGAGTGGGGTCATGAGAGTGGGGTCATGAGACGTGTCATGAGTAGGGTCATGAGAGTGGGGTCATGTGACGAGTCGGGGGTCTTGAGAGAGTCATGTCATGGGGTCTTGAGAGTGGGGTCATGAGAGAGGGGTCATGACAGTGAGGTCATGAGTGGGGTCATGAGAGTGGGGTCATGAGAGCGGGGTCATGAGAGTGGGTCATGAGACGAGTCATGAGTGGGGTCATGAGTGGGGTCATGAGAGCGGGGTCATGAGAGTGGGGTCATGAGACAAGTCATGAGTGGGGTCATGAGAGCGGGGTCATGAGTGGGGTCATGAGAGTGGGGTCATGAGAGTGGGGTCATGAGACAAGTCATGAGTGGGGTCATGAGAGCGGGGTCATGAGTGGGGTCATGAGACTGGGGTCATGAGAGTGGGGTCATGAGAGTGGGGTCATGAGACGAGTCATGAGTGGGGTCATGAGAGAGGGGTCATGAGAGTGGGGTCATGAGTGGGGTCATGAGACGAGTCATGAGTGGGGTCATGAGAGAGGGGTCATGAGAGTGGGGTCATGAGTGGGGTCATGAGACGAGTCATGAGTGGGGTCATGAGAGAGGGGTCATGAGAGAGTCATGTCATGGGGTCATGAGAGTGGGGTCAGGAAGGGGGGGGGGTCCAAGAAAGAGAGGGTTCTCATAATAAAACATTCCTGAGAGTCAAGCGAGTCACTGAAGCAGTTGTCCATCTCCTTGAATGTTAAATATTTAAATGCCCAAAATGTTCCCGGTGAAGCCTTGTGGCAGGAATTGAAAACTCATTAACATGACAGCATTAATATTATATGTATATATATAATCTTCCCCCCCCCCCCTCCCCCCCATCCATTGATGATGTTTAACCCTCCCTGTCGTTACACAGGGTGGCGTGGAGGGACTCTGGTCGTGGTTCCAACTCCTCTGTGAGTGACTCTCCAAACCACAGCCGGGAGAGTAGAGAGGAAGTAGATGGGGAAGCCAGCGCCCCCGGCACGCCCAGCACCGGGGGCGGGACAGACCACCACACGCCCCCGCCCGTCACGCCCCGCAGCCCCCTGCCCATCCACAGGAGCAGCAGCAGTAGCAGCAGCAGCACCAATGTAGGTGGTGCAGGCGGCTCTTCTCCAACAGTCAATGGCTTTCGCTCGAGGCGGGAGTCGGAGGCGTCCAAGAGCAGCGAGGAGCGTAGACACCCGTGGCTGGCCAGGACCACTGGGGACTCCCGCGAGTCAAGGTGGGTGCTCTCAATCTCTAGGTGGGTGCTCTCACTCTCTAGGTGGGTGCTCTCACTCTCTAGGTGGGTGCTCTCACTCTCTAGGTGGGTGCTCTCACTCTCTAGGTGGGTGCTCTCACTCTCTAGGTGGGTGCTCTCACTCTCAAGGTGGGTGCTCTCACTCTCTAGGTGGGTGCTCTCACTCTCTAGGTGGTGCTCTCTCACTCTAGGTGGTGCTCTCAGTCTCTAGGTGGGTGCTCTCACTCTCTAGGTGGGTGCTCTCACTCTCTAGGTGGGTGCTCTCACTCTCTAGGTGGTGCTCTCACTCTCTAGGTGGTACTCTCACTCTCTAGGTGGTGCTCTCTCACTCTAGGTGGTGCTCTCAGTCTCTAGGTGGGTGCTCTCACTCTCTAGGTGGGTGCTCTCACTCTCTAGGTGGTGCTCTCACTCTCTAGGTGGATGCTCTCACTCTCTAGGTGGTGCTCTCACTCCCTAGGTGGTGCTCTCACTCTCTAGGTGGTTGCTCTCACTCTCTAGGTGGGTGCTCTCACTCTCTAGGTGGGTGCTCTCACTCTCTAGGTGGGTGCTCTCACTCTCTAGGTGGGTGCTCTCACTCTCTAGGTGGGTGCTCTCACTCTCTAGGTGGGTGCTCTCACTCTCAAGGTGGGTGCTCTCACTCTCTAGGTGGGTGCTCTCACTCTCTAGGTGGTGCTCTCTCACTCTAGGTGGTGCTCTCAGTCTCTAGGTGGGTGCTCTCACTCTCTAGGTGGGTGCTCTCACTCTCTAGGTGGGTGCTCTCACTCTCTAGGTGGTGCTCTCACTCTCTAGGTGGTACTCTCACTCTCTAGGTGGTGCTCTCTCACTCTAGGTGGTGCTCTCAGTCTCTAGGTGGGTGCTCTCACTCTCTAGGTGGGTGCTCTCACTCTCTAGGTGGTGCTCTCACTCTCTAGGTGGATGCTCTCACTCTCTAGGTGGTGCTCTCACTCCCTAGGTGGTGCTCTCACTCTCTAGGTGGTTGCTCTCACTCTCTAGGTGGGTGCTCTCACTCTCTAGGTGGTGCTCTCACTCTCTAGGTGGGTGCTCTCACTCTCTAGGTGGGTGCTCTCACTCTCTAGGTGGGTGCTCTCACACTCTAGGTGGGTGCTCTCACTCTCTAGGTGGGTGCTCTCACTCTCTAGGTGGGTGCTCTCACTCTCTAGGTGGGTGCTCTCACTCTAGGTGGGTGCTCTCACTCTCAAGGTGGGTGCTCTCACTCTCTAGGTGGGTGCTCTCACTCTCTAGGTGGGTGCTCTCACTCTCTAGGTGGGTGCTCTCACTCTCTAGGTGGTGCTCTCACTCTCTAGGTGGGTGCTCTCACTCTAGGTGGGTGCTCTCACTCTCTAGGTGGGTGCTCTCACTCTCTAGGTGGGTGCTCTCACTCTCAAGGTGGGTGCTCTCACTCTCTAGGTGGTGCTCTCTCACTCTAGGTGGTGCTCTCACACTCTAGGTGGTGCTCTCACTCTCTAGGTGGGTGCTCTCACTCTCTAGGTGGGTGCTCTCACTCTCTAGGTGGATGCTCTCACTCTCTAGGTGGTGCTCTCACTCTCTAGTTGGTGCTCTCACTCTCTACGTGGGTGCTCTCACTCTCTAGGTGGTGCTTTCATACTCTTGGTGGTGCTCTCACTCTCTAGGTGGTGCTCTCACTCTCAAGGTGGGTGCTCTCACTCTCTAGGTGGGTGCTCTCACTCTCTAGGTGGGTGCTCTCACTCTCTAGGTGGGTGCTCTCACTCTCTAGGTGGGTGCTCTCACTCTCTAGGTGGGTGCTCTCACTCTCTAGGTGAGTGCTCTCACTCTCTAGGTGGGTGCTCTCACTCTCTAGGTGGGTGCTCTCACTCTCAAGGTGGGTGCTCTCACTCTCTAGGTGGGTGCTCTCACTCTCTAGGTGGTGCTCTCTCACTCTAGGTGGTGCTCTCACACTCTAGGGGGTGCTCTCACTCTCTAGGTGGGTGCTCTCACTCTCTAGGTGGGTGCTCTCACTCTCTAGGTGGATGCTCTCACTCTCTAGGTGGTGCTCTCACTCTCTAGGTGGTGCTCTCACTCTCTAGGTGGGTGCTCTCACTCTCTAGGTGGGTGCTCTCACTCTCTAGGTGGTGCTCTCACTCTCTAGGTGGGTGCTCTCACTCTCTAGGTGGGTGCTCTCACTCTCTAGGTGGGTGCTCTCACTCTCTAGGTGGGTGCTCTCACTCTCAAGGTGGGTGCTCTCACTCTCTAGGTGGGTGCTCTCACTCTCTAGGTGGTGCTCTCTCACTCTAGGTGGTGCTCTCAGTCTCTAGGTGGGTGCTCTCACTCTCTAGGTGGGTGCTCTCACTCTCTAGGTGGATGCTCTCACTCTAGGTGGTGCTCTCACTCTCTAGGTGGTACTCTCACTCTCTAGGTGGTGCTCTCTCACTCTAGGTGGTGCTCTCAGTCTCTAGGTGGGTGCTCTCACTCTCTAGGTGGGTGCTCTCACTCTCTAGGTGGTGCTCTCACTCTCTAGGTAGATGCTCTCACTCTCTAGGTGGTGCTCTCACTCTCTAGGTGGTGCTCTCACTCTCTAGGTGGGTGCTCTCACTCTCTAGGTGGGTGCTCTCACTCTCTAGGTGGTGCTCTCACTCTCTAGGTGGGTGCTCTCACTCTCTAGGTGGGTGCTCTCACTCTCTAGGTGGGTGCTCTCACACTCTAGGTGGGTGCTCTCACTCTCTAGGTGGGTGCTCTCACTCTCTAGGTGGGTGCTCTCACTCTCTAGGTGGGTGCTCTCACTCTCAAGGTGGGTGCTCTCACTCTCTAGGTGGGTGCTCTCACTCTCAAGGTGGGTGCTCTCACTCTCTAGGTGGGTGCTCTCACTCTCTAGGTGGGTGCTCTCACTCTCTAGGTGGTGCTCTCACTCTCTAGGTGGTGCTCTCACTCTCTAGGTGGTACTCTCACTCTCTAGGTGGTGCTCTCAGTCTCTAGGTGGGTGCTCTCACTCTCTAGGTGGGTGCTCTCACTCTCTAGGTGGTGCTCTCACTCTCTAGGTGGATGCTCTCACTCTCTAGGTGGTGCTCTCACTCCCTAGGTGGTGCTCTCACTCTCTATGTGGTTCTCTCACTCTCTAGGTGGGTGCTCTCACTCTCTAGTTGGTGCTCTCACTCTCTACGTGGGTGCTCTCACTCTCTAGGTGGTGCTTTCATACTCTAGGTGGTGCTCTCACTCTCTAGGTGGTGCTCTCACTCTCTAGGTGGGTGCTCTCACTCTCTAGGTGGTGCTCTCACTCTCTAGGTGGGTGCTCTCACTCTCTAGGTGGGTGCTCTCACTCTCTAGGTGGGTGCTCTCACTCTCAAGGTGGGTGCTCTCACTCTCTAGGTGGGTGCTCTCACTCTCTAGGTGGGTGCTCTCACTCTCTAGGTGGGTGCTCTCACGCTCTAGGTGGTGCTCTCACTCTCTAGGTGGGTGCTCTCACTCTCTAGGTGGGTGCTCTCACTCTCTAGGTGGGTGCTCTCACTCTCTAGGTGGTGCTCTCACTCTCTAGGTGGTGCTCTCACTCTCTAGGTGGGTGCTCTCACTCTCTAGGTGGGTGCTCTCACTTTCTAGGTGGGTGCTCTCACTCTCAAGGTGGGTGCTCTCACTCTCTAGGTGGGTGCTCTCACTCTCTAGGTGGGTGCTCTCACTCTCTAGGTGGGTGCTCTCACTCTCTAGGTGGGTGCCCTCACTCTCTAGGTGGTGCTCTCACTCTCTAGGTGGTTCTCTCACTCTCTAGGTGGGTGCTCTCACTCTCTAGTTGGTGCTCTCACTCTCTACGTGGGTGCTCTCACTCTCTAGGTGGTGCTTTCATACTCTAGGTGGTGCTCTCACTCTCTAGGTGGTGCTCTCACTCTCTAGGTGGGTGCTCTCACTCTCTAGGTGGTGCTCTCACTCTCTAGGTGGGTGCTCTCACTCTCTAGGTGGGTGCTCTCACTCTCTAGGTGGGTGCTCTCACTCTCAAGGTGGGTGCTCTCACTCTCTAGGTGGGTGCTCTCACTCTCTACGTGGGTGCTCTCACTCTCTAGGTGGGTGCTCTCACTCTCAAGGTGGTGCTCTCACTGTCAAGGTGGTGCTCTCACGCTCTAGGTGGTGCTCTCACTCTCTACGTGGGTGCTCTCACTCTCTAGGTGGGTGCTCTCACTCTCAAGGTGGTGCTCTCACACTCTAGGTGGTGCTCTCACTGTCAGTGTAGTTATCTTCACTGTCAGTGTAGTTATCCTCACTGTCAGTGTAGTTATCCTCACTGTCAGTGTAGTTATCCTCACTGTCAGTGTAGTTATCCTCACCGTCAAAAGCCATGAGTTGTGAGCAGGACTGGTCGTCGGTGGACTCATCAAGCTGAATCATGAATGAACCAGCTTTTTTAATTTCCTGCATCACCTGTTCTTTCATGGCACCAGATATTTGAGAGATTCTGTGTTGCACGGCATTATTTGATAGAGTTATAATATTCAGTTTTTCAGCATTTTTCTAACCCAAAACAATTTTGACCACGGTTTTGACACATGGCAAAATTAACTCTTCCCTGAATGTGTTTTTGTTTTCTTTGCTATGTGTAGGGCTCTATGAAATGATGCCTCCGCTCCTGCAGCATTTTCCTCATAAATGGATCTGCTGGCATCAAGACGCTGCCTCTTCAGATGTGACTGATATAGACTAAAGATGAATGAACGGTCATTAGGTCTTTGAATGACCGGCGTGAAAGATAAACGGTCTTTGCCAACATATTCAGGGTGCTGGGTTCCAGGGGTAGTTTAAGCTTACTGGATCTAGGTGATTCAGCACTGAGTATTCTGTAACAGGTCACGCACTGAGGCTTAACCACATCTTTCTCGCCCCCTCCCAAAAGGATAGGTTGTCCTCTATCCTTTTGAAGCCTTATGCTCCTGCTGCTGTGTTTACTAATTTTCATGGTTGATTTTTTCTCTTCCTCATCTTTCATTCCCCCCCCCCCACACACCTCTTCTCTTTTCTGATTCTTCCTTCCAGCCGACTTTGTGCTGTTCTTGAATATTCTTTCAATTGTCTTCTGTCTTGACACGGGGTGATTGTGAAGGGACTCTCTCACCAGTGGAAGTGTGGCGCCTGTCGTTGTCAAGCGAGGGGTGAACCTTGACTTGAGAATCGACTTGAGAATGGTCCAGGACGGACTGAAACGTCGTCGTCCCTTCAATTTCTAGTGTGTGGTCTGGTCAACGTGAACCTTTTAGTCAAACCTTGCCTTCGTTAGTGAGCCCGATCTCAACGGATTGACGGTTCTTAAGATGGCGATTGTGGGGTGTATATCCATAATGCTCCCCTGGGGGGACCCAGTCTTGTCGGGTGTCCTATCCTCTAGTTGAGGCTCTATTGTGGGTATGGGGGCTTATTCGCGGATGAAATTATATTCATATTCGTTCTATGCCGATTTATAACCCTCATTTAACTTCTCAGACTCGTGGGGTGGGCGACCAGGCCCTCGACTCGGACTGTGATGGAAGGCCGGGCTCTGTAAGCCCCTCTACATTGGGCCCAGACCAAACTGCTTCTCTGACTCTCCAGACTACCTCTCTCTGCTCCCCTCCCACCACTGTGGTGGGGTTGAGCCCCAAGTTCCCAGTGGTGACCACCTCTTCACCTGGCATGACTCCATCCCTCATTGTGACAACTGGGTCCTTTACCCCCCCCCCCCCTCCCTTACTGAGGGTGCTTGGACCCGTCACCTCCGCACACGAACGCGCGCATGATTCCTTCCCAATTTACTACATCTACATTCCAGGATTTGTTTGGTCATGCTGTGTGGACTAAGTGTTTTGATCTCAGTCACATTGATCCTACACGTCCTGATGATTTATTCATCTATTAATCCCTGAGTTGGTTCAGTCGATTTCTTTGTCACTTTAACCTCACCCGTACTGGTACACGTGTAGTTGCAACCCCTTCTCGAAAAGAGGCTGACCGCCTGGCTTCCTTGTCCTGCTTTGGTGAGATCCCCAGTTAAGATCTCTAAAAATTCCCGGTTAAATGTCAGCATTGGCACAGATATTCTACCGCACCATGTTGTGACTGGTGATGGGGAACTGAAAGACTGCCATGAGGTTATAAAATACATCCTTGAAGCCCAAGGCCATTCTATCCTCCAGAGTGATACATTCGCTCGACCCCTCTGGGTCGTCGTCGCCAGCCTCTTCTCGTAGTAAAAGTAACTTTTGACAGTAGGTCCCTTCAGTCGTCTGTAATTCTTGCTGGTACCAGGTATACTCCGTGGTACCAGTTCAGGAGTATATCTCCTCTCCTCACCTCTTCAATAGGTGCTGCAGGTTTCAGTTTGGACCCTCCAAATGCAGGAGTGTGGTGTCTCTATGCTCCTTATGTGGAGTCTTGGGTCATTCTAAGATGGAATGCCTGTCTTCCCAAGCTCACTGCATCAACTGCAGTGACACCCACCCTGCCTTCTTCTGCTCATGTGTTCACTATAAATTTGAGGAAGCCATCCTCAATTTGAAACATCGCAATCATTTATCTTTCCCGGAGGCGAGCCGCCAGGTTTGCCGTCTTCCCTCTTTCTCTGGCATGTCTTGTGCTCGTGTGCTGTGTTACACTTCTCCTTGCCATCTCCCGCCTTCTCAGTTCCACAACTGTTTCCAGGCCTTGGACCCCGACACCTCCACCACCTCCCTGTCTTTTGCTCCTTTGCATTCTGGAACTGAGGGCTTTTCCCTATGGTTCCCCACCTGGTGTTTCCTCCCTTCCTTCCCAGTCTTCATCGTCTCTTGTGCCCTCCTTCCATTTTCGACCCAATCCTTCTTCTCAGCCTTTCCCTCTGTCTTTTGGCTTTCCACAATACCTGTCTGTCTGCCAACGAAAATGGTCCTCCTGCCAACCATCTTCGTGTTGATCGCTCCTGTTCTTCTCAGACTCGTGGGGTCCCCATTTGGTGCGTTCCCCTGATAGTTCCCTTCCCTCCCTGTTCTCCCTCTCCTGCTGAAACTTTGGAGGCTGTCGCCCAGTATAAGATTCTCTCCCTTACTCAATTGCACTCCCCTTTTCTTTCCTTTCTCCCCACAATTCCCTTGACCGCCCCTCTCAGATGCCTCCTCCCACTTCAGATTCTGTCAGTCCGCCTCTGGTCCGTCCTCCCACTCCCATGACTCCATCGTTTTTGCTAGATTTACCTCTGCCACATAACCCTGATTTTACTGACCCTGATCCTATCTAGTATACTGTTTTTCCCTTGTTACCTATTTCTGTTGTCTATGTTTTTGAGAATGTCAATCCTTCAATGGAATATTCTTGGTTTCTATGTCAACTTCCATGAACTCCAACTTATGGTTACGCAATTTTTACCGCTTTGTGTCTGTTTCCAGGAACCGATGCTTGGCGCTCATCCTGGTCCCTTCTGGGGTTATTCCTTTCTCTCCTTCCCTCCAGGAGAGGGGGAGGAGAAAAGGGAATTTTGCTGGAGTCCCTAACTCTACTGCTCCTTTGATCCATAATGATATTCCCTTTGTCCCCCCCCCCCCCGTCTTTCCCAGTCTCTCATTCCTATCTCTGCTGCCTGTATCTATGTGAATAAATGGTACACTGTCTGTTCCATTTATCTTCCCCCAAATGTTCCTCTTTCTTTCTCTGATCTTAAACACCTGCTGGACTCCTTACTCCTTACCTCCTGGACCTGCGCACCTTTTGGCCGATTTTAACTATTGGCAAACCCTCTGGGGAGATGTTATGACAAACACCCAGGGCCGCCTTCTTGAACCTTATCTTCTCCTTCGCCTTCGTCTTCTCTTCTCTGTCTCTTCTGAATTCTGGTGAACCCATTCATGTTGACTCCCGCACTCGCACCTATTCCTGTCTTGATCTTTCTCTCTGCTCATCTTCTCTTTATTTTGACTTCACATGGCGGGTTCTTTGGTTCCCTCCAAAACAGTGACCATTTTCCCATCCTTGTCACCTTCTCTTTTCACCTTCCCATTTCCTTGCCAAGGTATCAGTTTTCCCAGGCTGACTGGAATCTCTTCTCCCTACATGCTACCCTTTCTGACCTCTCTGATCTGCCTCTCCCTCGAGCTCTTCTCCTTTTTCATGACACCATATTCGACGCTGCCCTCTGCTCTTTTCCTCACTCTACCTCCTGGGGTGCGCGGAAGTGTGTTCCCTGGTGGAATGCAGACTGTGCTGGGGCTGTCTGCTGTAAGCGTGCAGCATTGAAGAAACACCGGCGCCGATAGATGCCTGATTCTTTTAATTTGTTTTGGAAGGCGAGTGTGGTGGCCCGTGGGGCCATCCGTACGACTGAGCGTGAGGGTTAGAGAGCATTTCTCGACCATTATGGTTGACACTACTCTCCCTCAAATCCGGAAGAAAATCTGTAAGATTGTAAGTAAGTTTGGTCCCGATATCTCGCCAAGTCCTTCACCTCCATGGTTCTGTTGGGGTGGATCCGGTGTCGGTCGCATCTGAACTGGGTTCCCACTTTTCGATTGATAGCTCCGCTTTTCATCTTTCTCCCTCTTTCCTTACTCATGAGTCCCTTCTTGAAACTTGTCCCTTAGATTTTTGCACACATTTCCAGCTTCCCTATAACGATCCCTTCTTTCACTCAGAACTCCAATCTGCCCTGACCCTCTGTGGTTCTATGGCAGCGGGCTCAGATGACATTCATTATCAGATGCTTCACCATCTCCCTCTATGCACATTTCTAATCGTTCCTTTAGAGTGAGCCTTGGTACCACTCTATCTTTCTCTTTTAGGCAATATGAAGGTGTGCCCCAAGGTAGTGTTCTGAGCACTATTCATTTCCTGGTTGCCCTCATTGGTCTTTTTTCCTCTCTTCCTTCTGTCATTTTCTCCACTCTTTATGTTAACGATCTTACCCTCTGCTGTCAAGGTGATGACTCACCTTTCCTCCAATGGCGACTTCAACTTGCGATTGATCCCGTGTCGTCCTGGGCCACCAATCATGGTTTCAAGTTCTCTACAACTAAGACTTTTGCTATGACTTTTATTTTCTCTCTGGATCGCCTCACTAAGGCGCTGAAAGAGAAAACTGGCAGCTCTAGGGGTCTCTAGTTGTTTCAGTTAGCTTGGACCCCAGCTCCTTAAAAAAACTAGCAGCACCTTTACCCCAGGCACCAAGTGTCTCTAAGGCAATGGGGACAAAATTGTAGTGGTGATCAAGGTCTGTATTTACGTGACTTGGCTGCTTCCCGGTGATTGGCAGCACCTCCTGACTGTGCAGCACTGAAGGCAACGTAGGTGTTGGCTAAAGTTGAAATGCAAGTGTAGTCCCACACCAACTGTCTACCATTCTTCCAGGGTTTCACCGTGATCCCGTCTGGGCGACCGACAGGCTCATCAGAGTTGCGGGGCATTAGGTAACGGGGCTCTCGCTCTGCTGGACAACCAGCTGTGGTAATGCTTCTCTTAATAATGTCGTTAACCTCGCCGTGTCTTGCATGCCATCCTCCTGTCCTTTGGCAGAGAAGGCCATGCCGTCCTTACTTGTCGGCCACTGCCTCGCCGAAAATACACTTGTATTCGGTGTGGATTGGGGTAACGAGGCGGAGAGCCACAGCAATTCAGAGGGCCTGCGGTGTGAGACGGGTGCTGGTTGCTGACATTGGGGTTGCTAATAGGACGTCACTTGCATGGGGAGCTGCTACTGCTCTAAGTCGGGCAGTGTCATGTGGTGTTGTCGCAGCTTCTAGTAATGTCGCAGCTTCTTGGTCGGCAATGGGGCGATTCCAGCTGGATTGCTTATGGACTTCAGCAGGCAATGTTTGGGTGATATATATATATATATATATATGTCGTACCTAGTAGCCAGAACGCACTTCTCGGCCTACTATGCAAGGCCCGATTTGCCTAATAAGCCAAGTTTTCCTGAATTAATATATTTTCTCTAATTTTTTTCTTATGAAATGATAAAGCTACCTATTTCATTATGTATAAACCAATTTTTTTTATTGCAGTTAAAATTAACTAAGATATATGACCGAACCTAACCAACCCTACCTAACCTAACCTAACCTATATTTATAGGTTAGGTTAGGTTAGGTAGCCGAAAAAGTTAGGTTAGGTTAGGTAGTCGAAAAACAATTAATTCATGAAAACTTGGCTTATTAAGCAAATCGAGCCTTGCATAGTAGGCTGAGAAGTACGTTCTGGCTACTAGGTACGACATATATATATATATATATATATATATATATATATATATATATATATATATATATATATATATATATATATATATGTCGTACCTAGTAGCCAGAACGCACTTCTCAGCCTACTATGCAAGGCCCGATTTGCCTAATAAGCCAAGTTTTCCTGAATTAATATATTTTCTCTAATTTTTTTCTTATGAAATGATAAAGCTACCCATTTCATTATGTATGAGGTCAATTTTCTTTTATTGGAGTTAAAATTAACGTAGATATATGACCGAATCTAACCAACCCTACCTAACCTAACCTAACCTATCTTTATAGGTTAGGTTAGGTTAGGTAGCCGAAAAAGTTAGGTTAGGTTAGGTTAGGTAGGTTAGGTAGTCGAAAAATAATTAATTCATGAAAACTTGGCTTATTAGGCAAATCTGGCCTTGCATAGTAGGCTGAGAAGTGCGTTCTAGCTACTAGGTACGACATATATATATATATATATATATATATATATATATATATATATATATATATATATATATGTCGTACCTAGTAGCCAGAACGCACTTCTCAGCCTACTATGCAAGGCCCGAGTATATATATATATATATATATATATATATATATATATATATATATATATATATATATATATATATATATATATATATATGTCGTACCTAGTAGCCAGAACGCACTTCTCAGCCTACTATGCAAGGCCCGAGTTGCCTAATAAGCCAAGTTTTCATGAATTAATTGTTTTTCGACCACCTAACCTACCTAACCTAGCCTAACCTAACTTTTTGGACTACCTAACCCAACCTAACCTATAAAGATATGTTAGGTTAGGTTAGGTAGGGTTGGTTAGGTTCCGTCATATATCTACGTTAATTTTAACTCCAATAAAAAAAAATTGACCTCATACATAATGAAATGGGTAGCTTTATCATTTCGTAAGAAAAAAATTAGAGAAAATATATTAATTCAGGAAAACTTGGCTTATTAGGCAAATTGGGCCTTGCATAGTAGGCTGAGAAGTGCGTTCTGGCTACTAGGTACGACATATATATATATATATATATATATATATATATATATATATATATATATATATATATATATATATATATATATATATGACTCATCGCCTGCAAGTTGTAACAACGTTCTAATACGTCATAAACACGTTAAGCCAAGATGTAACAACTTTATTACAATTATTATAACTATTATTATATATATATATAATATATATATATATATATATATATATATATATATATATATATATATATATATATATATATATATATATATATATATATGTCGTACCTAGTAGCTAGAACGCACTTCTCAGCCTACTATGCAAGGCCCAATTTGCCTAATAAGCCAAGTTTTCATGAATTAATATATTTTCTCTAATTTTTTCTTATGAAATGATTAAGCTACCCATTTCATTATGTATGAGGTCAAATTTTTTTTATTGGAGTTAAAATTAACGTAGATATATGACCGAACCTAACCAACCCTACCTAACCTAACCTAACCTATCTTTATAGGTTAGGTTAGGTAGCTGAAAAAGGTAAGTTAGGTTAGGTTAGGTAGGTTAGGTAGTCGAAAAACAATTAATTCATGAAAACTTGGCTTATTAGGCAAATCGGGCCTTGCATAGTAGGCTGAGAAGTGCGTTCTGGCTACTAGGTACGACATATATATATATATATATATATATATATATATATATATATATATATATATATATATATATATATATATATATATATATATATATATAGTATATTTTGGTAGCAGTCTTTCCTGTAGACATATATTATTAAATAATAATGAAAAAGTAAGATTAATAATTCTAACACGAATTTTCTCGATCTTTCTTACTGTTTCTTTTCACTGTTGATGGTAATTGAAAAATCAATTCTCCAAAATTCATTTTTATTTCTAGTCTGACGCGACACTTGAGCGCGTTTCGTAAAACTTATTACATTTTCAAAGACTTTAGTTTACACACACACACACAACTTTAACTGAATAGAGCTTAAACATCTTCGAGTTTTTTATACCTACATTTGGGTGAGGTGACATGTTACAATTGTTTTGGATGAGGTGAAAATAAACTTTTAACACAAGACAGAACACGAAACAATGGGTATTAAAGGTAGGTAACTGCAGAAGGCCTATTTTTATTGGCCCATATTTCTTGATGCTTCTATATTGGAGCGGAGTCTTGAAGTGGGTAGAATATAGTTGTGCATTAATTGGCTGTTGATTGCTGGTGTTGACTTCTTGATGTGTAGTGCCTCGCAGACGTCAAGCCGCCTGCTATCGCTGTATCTATCGACGATTTCTGTGTTGTTTGCTAAGATTTCTCTGGTGATGGTTTGGTTGTGGGAAGAGACTATATGTTCCTTAATGGAGCCCTGTTGCTTATGCATCGTTAAACGCCTGGAAAGAGATGTTGTTGTCTTGCCTATATACTGAGTTTTTTTAGGCTTACAGTCCCCAAGAGGGCATTTGAAGGCATAGACGACGTTGGTCTCTTTTAAAGCGTTCTGCTTTGTGTATGGAGAGTTTCTCATGAGTAGGCTGGCCGTTTTTTTGGTTTTATAGTAAATTGTCAGCTGTATCTTCTGATTTTTGTCTGTAGGGATAACGTTTCTACTAACAATATCTTTCAGGACCCTTTCCTCCGTTTTATGGGCTGTGGAAAAGAAGTTCCTGTAAAATAGTCTAATAGAGGGTATAGGTGTTGTGTTAGTTGTCTCTTCAGAGGTTGCATGGCGTTTCACTTTCCTTCTTATGATGTCTTCCACGAAACCATTGGAGAAGCCGTTGTTGACTAGGACCTGCCTTACCCTACAGAGTTCTTCGTCGACTTGCTTCCATTCTGAGCTGTGGCTGAGAGCACGGTCGACATAAGCGTTAACAACACTCCTCTTGTACCTGTCTGGGCAGTCACTGTTGGCATTCAGGCACATTCTTATGTTTGTTTCCTTAGTGTAGACTGCAGTGTGGAAAACTCCTGCTCCTTTCCATGACTGTTACATCTAGAAAGGGCAGCTTCCCACCCTTCTCCATCTCGTAAGTGAAATGCAACACGGAATTCTGCTCAAATGCCTCCTTCAGCTCCTGCAGATGTCTGACATCAGGTACCTGTGTAAAAATGTCGTCAACATACCTGCAGTATATGGCCGGTTTCAAGTTCATGTCGACTAAGACTTTTTGCTCGATGGTACCCATGTAGAAGTTTGCAAACAGGACACCTAGGGGAGAACCCATGGCGACCCCATCTACTTGTTTATACATGTGTCCATCCGGGCTCAAGAAGGGTGCCTCTTTAATACAAGCTTGGAGTAGTTTCCTCAAAATGTTTTCTGGTATGTCAAGAGGAGTACAGGCCGGATCACGATACACTCTGTCGGCTATCATCCCGATTGTTTCATCCATAGGTACGTCGGTAAACAGCTGATTCTACGTTCAACAAGGCTCTTATCCCTGTGGCCCGTGTTCCCCGCAGTAAGTCAACAAATTCCTTTGGAGACTTCAGGCTGACGGCGCAAGGGACATAAGGAGTCAGCAAGCCGTTGAATCGTTTTCGCCAGTCTGTATGTGGGTGTGGGTATCTGGCTGATGATTGGCTGAAGTGGGTTTCCAGGCTTGTGTGTCTTGACATTTCCATACGCATATCCAGGTTTATATTCCCCAATAATCTTTGGCAGGTGGAGTCCGGATTTCTTGGCGTTCACAGTTTCGATCAATTTGTTGACCTTTGCTTTCAATTCGGCTGTAGTGTCCTTCGTTACCCTTTGGAATTTAGTTTGGTCAGAGAGTATGAGGTTCATTTTCGCCAGATATTCGTCTTTTTTAAGAATGACGTATATTGGCGACTTGTCACCTCTCCTGACAACTATCTCCTTGTTCTCACGAAGGCTCTTAGCTGCCACTTTGAGCTCGAGGGACAGTATGGTGCTTCTGTAGTTGCCTCGATTCTTTCCTCCTTCCGCAATAAGTTCTGCTTGTAAGGTATCTTTGGTGGTGACCTTCTTTTGTGTCTCGAGGTCGAATATGTCGTCCAACAGAATCTCCAACTCCACTTTCTGGGCCATCTCACTCAGGTTTGGACATGTCACGTTATGTCCAGACTGAGTGAGATGGCCCGGAGAGTGGAGTTGGAGATTCTGTTGGATGACATATTCGACCTCGAGACACAAAAGAAGGTCACCACCAAAGATACCTTACAAGCAGAACTTATTGCGGAAGGAGGAAAGAATCGAGGCAACTACAGAAGCACCATACTGTCCCTCGAGCTCAAAGTGGCAGCTAAGAGCCTTCGTGAGAACAAGGAGATAGTTGTCAGGAGAGGTGACAAGTCGCCAATATACGTCATTCTTAAAAAAGACGAATATCTGGCGAAAATGAACCTCATACTCTCTGACCAAACTAAATTCCAAAGGGTAACGAAGGACACTACAGCCGAATTGAAAGCAAAGGTCAACAAATTGATCGAAACTGTGAACGCCAAGAAATCCGGACTCCACCTGCCAAAGATTATTGGGGAATATAAACCTGGATATGCGTATGGAAATGTCAAGACACACAAGCCTGGAAACCCACTTCGGCCAATCATCAGCCAGATACCCACTCCCACGTACAGACTGGCGAAACGACTCAACGGCTTGCTGACTCCTTATGTCCCTTGCGCCTTCAGCCTGAAGTCTCCAAAGGAATTTGTTGACTTACTGTGGGGAACACGGGCCACAGGGATAAGAGCCTCGTTGGACGTAGAATCACTGTTTACCAACGTACCTGTGGATGAAACAATAGGGATGATAGCCGACAGAGTGTATCGTGATCCAGCCTGTACTCCTCTTGACATACCAGAAAACATTCTGAGGAAACTACTCCAAGCTTGTACTAAAGAGGCACCCTTCTTGAGCCCGGATGGACACATGTATAAACAAGTAGATGGGGTCGCCATGGGTTCTCCCCTAGGTGTCCTGTTTGGACACCTAGGGGAGTGTCCAAACAGGACACTCGATGCTCGAGTGCGGACACAGGATGCTCGATGGTACTTCTACATGGGTACCATCGAGCAAAAAGTCTTAGTCGACATGAACTTGAAACCGGCCATATACTGCAGGTATGTTGACGACATTTTTACACAGGTACCTGATGTCAGACATCTGCAGGAGCTGAAGGAGGCATTTGAGCAGAATTCCGTGTTGCATTTCACTTACGAGATGGAGAAGGATGGGAAGCTGCCCTTTCTAGATGTAACAGTCATGGAAAGGAGCGGAGTTTTCCACACTGCAGTCTACACTAAGGAAACAAACATAGGAATGTGCCTGAATGCCAACAGTGACTGCCCAGACAGGTACAAGAGGAGTGTTGTTAACGCTTATGTCGACCGTGCTCTCAGCCACAGCTCAGAATGGAAGCAAGTCGACGAAGAACTCTGTAGGGTAAGGCAGGTCCTAGTCAACAACGGCTTCTCCAATGGTTTCGTGGAAGACATCATAAGAAGGAAAGTGAAACGCCATGCAACCTCTGAAGAGACAACTAACACAACACCTATACCCCCTATTAGACTATTTTACAGGAACTTCTTTTCCACAGCCCACAAAACGGAGGAAAGGGTCCTGAAAGATATTGTTAGTAGAAACGTTATCCCTACAGACAAAAATCAGAAGATACAACTGACAATTTACTATAAAACCAAAAAAAGGCCAGCCTACTCATGAGAAACTCTCCAGACACAAAGCAGAACGGTTTAAAAGAGACCAACGTCGTCTATGCCTTCAAATGCCCTCTTGGGGACTGTAAGCCTCAAAAAACTCAGTATATAGGCAAGACAATAACATCTCTTTCCAGGTGTTTAAAGATGCATAAGCAACAGGGCTCCATTAAGGAACATATAGTCTCTTCCCACAACCAAACCATCACCAGAGAAATCTTAGCAAACAACACAGAAATCATCGATAGATACTGCGATAGCAGGCGGCTTGACGTCTGCGAGGCACTACACATCAAGAAGTCAACACCAGCAATCAACAGCCAATTAATGCACAACTATATTCTACCCACTTCAAGACTCCACTCCAATATAGAAGCATCAAGAAATATGGGCCAATAGGCCCTCTGCAATTACTTCCATTCTTACCTTCAATACCCGTTGTTTCGTGTTCTGTCTTGTGTTGAAAGTTTGTTTTCACCTTATCCAAAACTGTTGTAACATATCACCTCACCCAAATGCAGGTATAAAAAATCGAAGATGTTTAAGCTCTATTCAGTTATAGTTGTGTGTGTGTAAACTAAAGTCTTTGAAAATGTAATAAGTTTTACGAAACGCGCTCAAGTGTCGCGTCAGACTAGAAATAAAAATGAATTTTGGAGAATTGATTTTTCAATTACCGTCAACAGTGAAAAGAAACATAAGAAAGATCGAGAAAATTCGTGTTAGAATTATTAATCTTACTTTTTCGGTCATATTTAATAATATATGTCTACAGGAAAGACTGCTACCAAAATATACTAATATATATATACATATATATACATATACATATACATATACATATATATATATATAATAATATGTAAGGGTCTATTTGTGATTCAGAAGGGACAAACAGTTTATTAGAAGCATGGATCTGCCATACTCCCTTCTGATGCCTTCCTACCCCCCACAGAGGATCACGTGATTCACGGGACTCGCTGCTCTCGCGGGAGTCGTCGACGCGAGACGAGGTGACCATCAGCAGCAGTGTGGACGACGTCTTCCCTGAGGAGCGCTCAGCGCCGCTCCCGACCCCCTCGCCCAAGGACGGCCAAACCCCCCACGGTACGTCCTGGTACGCCACCAGGGCCTTCTGCCTGCAAGTACTCACCTAGTTGTGCTTGCCAGGGGTTGAGCTGCGGTTCTTTGGTCCCGCCTCTCAACCGTTAATCTGCTGGTGTACAGGTTCCTGAGTTTCTTGAGCTCTTTCATATGTACATTTGAAATTATGTAAGGAGTCGGCTTCTACCACATTTCTGCCTAATGCATTCCATTCAAGTGTGTGTGTGCGCGCGTGTGTGTGTGTGTGTGTGTGTGTGTGTGTGTGTGTATGTGTGTGTGTGTGTGTGTGTGTGTGTGTGTGTGTGTGTGTGTGTGTGTGTGTGTGTGTGTGTATGTACTCACCTAGTTGTGCTTGCAGGGGTTGAGCTCTGGCTCTTTGGTCCCGCCTCTCAACCGTCAATCAACAGGTGTACAGATTCCTGAGCCTATTGGGCTCTATCATATCTACACTTGAAACTGTGTATGGAGTCAGCCTCCACCACATTACTTCCTAATGCATTCCATTTGTCAACCACTCTGACACTAAAAAAGTTCTTTCTAATATCTCTGTGGCTCATTTGGGCACTCAGTTTCCACCTGTGTCCCCTAGTGCGTGTGCCCCTTGTGTTAAATAGCCTGTCTTTATCAACCCTGTCAATTCCCTTGAGAATCTTGAATGTAGTGATCATGTCCCCCCAAACTCTTCTGTCTTCCAACGAAGTGAGGTTTAATTCCCGTAGTCTCTCCTCGTAGCTCATACCTCTCAGCTCGGGTACTAGTGTGGTGGCAAACCTTTGAACCTTTTCCAGTTTAGTCTTATGCTTGACTAGATATGGACTCCATGCTGGAGCCGCATACTCCAGGATTGGTCTGACATATGTGGTATATAATGTTCTGAAAGATTCCTTACACAAGTTTCTAAAGGCCGTTCTTATGTTAGCCAACCTGGCATATGCTGCTGATGTTATCCTCTTGATATGAGCTTCAGGGGACAGGTCTGGCGTGATATCAACCCCCAGGTCTTTCTCTCTCTCTGACTCTTGAAGTATCTCATCTCCCAAATGATACCTTGTATCTGGTCTCCTGCTCCCTACCCCTATCTTCATTACATTACATTTGCTTGGGTTAAACTCTAACGGCCATTTGCTCGACCATTCCTGCAGCTTGTCCAGGTCTTCTTGAAGCCCCAAGCTGTCCTCCTATGTGTGTGTGTGTGTGTATGTGCGCGCGTGCGTGTGTGTGCGCGCGCGCGTGCGTGTGTGTGTGTGTGTGTGTGTGTGTGTGTGTGTGTGTGTACTCACCTAATTGTACTCACCTAATTGTGCTTGCGGGGGTTGAGCTTTGGCTCTTTGGTCCCGCCTCTCATCTGTCAATCAACTGGTGTACAGATTCCTGAGCCTACTGGGCTCTATCATATCTACATTTGAAACTGTGTATGGAGTCAGCCTCCACCACATCACTTCCTAGTGCATTCCATTTATTAACTACTCTGACACTGAAAAAATTCTTTCTAACGTCTCTGTGGCTCATCTGGGTACCAAGTTTCCACCTGTGTTCCCTTGTTCGTGTCCCACCCGTGCTGAAGAGTTTGTCTTTGTCCACCCTGTCAATTCCCCTGAGAATTTTGTAGGTGGTTATCATGTCTCCCCTTACTCTTCTGTTTTCCAGGGATGTGAGGTTCAGCTCCTTTAGCCTTTCCTCGTATGTGTGTGTGTGTGTGTGTGTGTGTGTGTGTGTGTGTGTGTGTGTGTGTGTGTGTGTGTGTGTGTGTGTGTGTGTGTGTGTGTGTACTCATGGGATGTACCTGCTGGTCCCAGCAAACAGCTCCTTAAGCCGCCTTTTGAATATTTTTGCAATGACACAGTTCTGTCGTTTTTCTTATATTTTCATTTAAAACTGTATATTAAGTTTAAAAATCTTCGTCTTGACATAAGAGATCTTCGTCTATATTCCCAGTTATTTACAACCCACCATGTGTACACACCCCACACCTCCCCACCCTCTCTACCCATGTCACATTATGGGTATAGGGACGTCTGGGATTCACAGAACGGGTGCAGGGTCCGCTACCACTCACAGCATGGGTATGGTGACCACTCCCAGTCTCTGGAATGGTATAAGGGTCCACTACCTCTCACAGATTAAGAGTTGCATTTACTACCATTCACAGTTTGGTATGGGGTCCACTTCCACTCACAGTTTGGTATGGGGTCCACTTCCACTCACAGTTTGGTATGGGGTCCACTTCCACTCACAGTTTGGTATGGGGTCCACATCCACTCACAGTTTGGTATGGGGTCCACATCCACTCACAGTTTGGTATGGGGTCCACATCCACTCACAGTTTGGTATGGGGTCCACATCCACTCACAGTTTGGTATGGGGTCCACATCCACTCACAGTTTGGTATGGGGTCCACTTCCACTCACAGTTTGGTATGGGGTCCACTTCCACTCACAGTTTGGTATGGGGTCCACATCCACTCACAGTTTGGTATGGGGTCCACTTCCACTCACAGTTTGGTATGGGGTCCACTTCCACTCACAGTTTGGTATGAGGTCCACATCCACTCACAGTTTGGTATGAGGTCCACTTCCACTCACAGTTTGGTATGGGGTCCACATCCACTCACAGTTTGGTATGGGGTCCACTTCCACTCACAGTTTGGTATGGGGTCCACTTCCACTGGTGCATAATACCATAATACTTGAGTGCATAATACTTGAACAAAACTAACTTTTACATGTAATAATAAGCTTGTGGTAAGTTTACCTCGTGTGATCCACAGGTGTGGCCGAGCTGGGCAGTGTGGAGTTCTCTCTCCTCTACGACTCTCACAATCAAGCCCTGCACTGCACCATTCACGGCGCCAGGGTAAGTCACCCCACGTGTTCAGAAGCAGACACAGAAGCAGTGCTGCCGGAGCTCGCCGGGGCGCAACTCCAGCAAGTTCTGCAAGTGTATGAAGGGAGAGGGAGAGGGAGGTGATGGCTTGTGGGTGATGATCTTGAGGTTATCTTGAGATGATTTCGGGGCTTTAGTGTCCCCGCGGCCCGGTCCTCGACCAGGCCTCCACCCCCAGGAAGCAGCCCGTGACAGCTGACTAACACCCAGGTACCTATTTTACTGCTAGGTAACAGGGGCATAGGGTGAAAGAAATTCTGCCCATTGTTTCTCGCCGGCGCCTGGGATCGACCCCAGGACCACAGGATCACAAGTCCAGTGTGCTGTCCGCTCGGCCGACCGGCTCCCGCGATGATCGCCACAGGAAAATATTAGTATTACATCACTAATAAGTTAATAATGTTAAGATATTACTTAACAGGAAGAAATTTGTGAAATTTCTTAACATTAATTTATTTTTAGATTTAATAATATTTTAATTTTTATATATTTAAAATGTAAACAGACTGAATTGTAGTGGTAGGAATGTGAGCACACAATACCCGACGCTCGTGAACGCTTCCTGTCCATTTATGCCAGACATGAGGGGCCTCGTAGCCTGGTGGATAGCGCGCAGGACTCGTAATTCTGTGGCGCGGGTTCGATTCCCGCACGAGGCAGAAACAAATGGGCAAAGTTTCTTTCACCCTAAGTGCCCCTGTTACCTAGCAGTAAATAGGTACCTGGGAGTTAGTCAGCTGTCACGGGCTGCTTCCTGGGGTGTGTGTGTGTGTGTGGTGTGGGAAAAAAAAAAAAAAAAAAAAAAAGTAGTTAGTAAACAGTTGATTGACAGTTGAGAGGCGGGCCGAAAGAGCAAAGCTCAACACCCGTAAAAACACAACTAGTAAACACAACTAGTAAACACACGATGAGACAATGCTGCCAACCCACAGCTTTGGGTACCAATATTCAGCGAGACTGTTCATGGCTTTACGAGTAGTTCATTAGACAGGTGTTCGTTATTCATACAACTAGTATAGTTTTGTGTTAAATACTAGGCAGGTAAAACCACAAAACTGATACACACAACTTTATATAATTGAGTGTTTTGGGGTGGTTCTGGCGTCATGTTAAATACTGAGTTGACAACTCTGCTCCTGTGTTTCAGTGGCATTAGTAAAGTGTTGTTTGGTGGTCCCTGGTGGTCCCTGGTGGTCCCTGGTGGTGGCTAGTGGTCCCTGGTGGTAGCTAGTGGTCCCTGGTGGTGGTTGGTGATCCCTGGTGGTCCCTGGTGGTGGCTAGTGGTCCCTGGTTGTGGTTGGTGATCCCTGGTGGTCCCTGGTGGTGGCTAGTGGTCCCTGGTGGTGGCTAGTGGTCCCTGGTGGTAGCTAGTGGTCCCTGGTGGTGGTTGGTGATCCCTGGTGGTCCCTGGTGGTGGCTAGTGGTCCCTGGTGGTAGCTAGTGGTCCCTGGTTGTGGTTGGTGATCCCTGGTGGTCCCTGGTGGTGGCTAGTGGTCCCTGGTGGTGGCTAGTGGTCCCTGGTGGTGGCTAGTGGTCCCTGGTGGTGGCTAGTGGTCCCTGGTGGTGGCTAGTGGTCCCTGGTGGTGGCTAGTTGTCCCTGGTGGTGGCTAGTGGTCCCTGGTGGTGGCTAGTGGTCCCTGGTGGTGGCTAGTGGTCCCTGGTGGAGGCTAGTGGTCCATGGTGGTGGCTAGTGGTCCCTGGTGGTGGCTAGTGGTCCCTGGTAGGTAGCTAGTGGTCCCTGGTGGTGGCTAGTGGTCCCTGATGGAGGCTAGTGGTCCCTGGTGGTGCCTAGTGGTCCCTGGTGGTGGCTGGTGGTCCCTGGTGGTGGCTGGTGGTCCCTGGTGGAGGCTAGTGGTCCCTGGTGGTGGCTGGTGGTCCCTGGTGGTGGCTAGTGGTCCCTGGTTGTGGCTGGTGGTCCCTGGTGGAGGCTAGTGGTCCCTGGTGGAGGCTAGTGGTCCCTGCTGGTGCCTAGTGGTCCCTGGTGGTGGCTGGTGGTCCCTGGTGGTGGCTGGTGGTCCCTGGTGGTGGCTGGTGGTCCCTGGTGGTCCCTGGTGGTGGCTGGTGGTCCCTGGTGGTGACTGGTGGTCCCTGGTGGTGGCTGGTGGTCCCTGGTGGAGGCTAGTGGTCCCTGGTGGAGGCTAGTGGTCCCTGGTGGTGCCTAGTGGTCCCTGTTGGTGGCTGGTGGTCCCTGGTGGAGGCTAGTGGTCCCTGGTGGTGGCTGGTGGTCCCTGGTGGTGGCTGGTGGTCCCTGGTGGTGGCTGGTGGTCCCTGGTGGTGACTGGTGGTCCCTGGTGGTGGCTGGTGGTCCCTGGTGGTGGCTGGTGGTCCCTGGTGGTGGCTGGTGGTCCCTGGTGGTGGCTAGTGGTCCCTGGTGGTGGCTGGTGGTCCCTGGTGGTGGCTGGTGGTCCCTGGTGGTGGCTGGTGGTCCCTGGTGGTGGCTGGTGGTCCCTGGTGGTGGCTGGTGGTCCCTGGTGGTGGCTGGTGGTCCCTGGTGGTGGCTGGTGGTCCCTGGTGGAGGCTAGTGGTCCCGGGTGGAGGCTAGTGGTCCCGGGTGGTGGCTGGTGGTCCCTGGTGGTGGCTGGTGGTCCCTGGTGGTGGCTGGTGGTCCCTGGTGGTGGCTGGTGGTCCCTGGTGGTGGCTGGTGGTCCCTGGTGGTGGCTGGTGGTCCCTGGTGGTGGCTGGTGGTCCCTGGTGGTGGCTGGTGGTCCCTGGTGGTGGCTTGGTGGTCCCTGGTGGTGGCTGGTGGTCCCTGGTGGTGGCTGGTGGTCCCTGGTGGTCCCTGGTGGTCCCTGGTGGTGGCTGGTGGTCCCTGGTGGTGGCTGGTGGTCCCTGGTGGTGGCTGGTGGTCCCTGGTGGTGGCTGGTGGTCCCTGGTGGTGGCTGGTGGTCCCTGGTGGTGGCTGGTGGTCCCTGGTGGTCCCTGGTGGTGGCTGGTGGTCCCTGGTGGTGGCTGGTGGTCCCTGGTGGTGGCTGGTGGTCCCTGGTGGTGGCTGGTGGTCCCTGGTGGTGGCTGGTGGTCCCTGGTGGTGGCTGGTGGTCCCTGGTGGTGGCTGGTGGTCCTTGATGGTGGCTGGTGGTCCCTGGTGGTGGCTGGTGGTCCGTGATGGTGGCTGGTGGTCCGTGGTGGAGGATGGTGGTCTCTGGTGGTGGCTGGTGGTCCCTGGTGGTGGCTGGTGGTCCCTGGTGGTGGCTGGTAGTCCCTGGTGGTGGCTGGTGGTCCCTGGTGGTCCCTGGTGGTCTCTGGTGGTGGCTGGTGGTCCCATGGTGGTGGCTGGTGGTCCCTGGTGGTGGCTGGTGGTCCCTGGTGGTGGCTGGTGGTCCCTGGTGGTCCCTGGTGGTGGCTGGTGGTCCCTGGTGGTGGCTGGTGGTCCCTGGTGGTGGCTGGTGGTCCCTGGTGGTGGCTGGTGGTCCCTGGTGGTGGCTGGTGGTCCCTGGTGGTGGCTGGTGGTCCCTGGTTGTGGCTGGTGGTCCCTGGTGGTGGCTGGTGGTCCCTGGTGGTGGCTGGTGGTCTCTGGTGGTGGCTGGTGGTCCCTGGTGGTGGCTGGTGGTCCCTGATGGTGGCTGGTGGTCCCTGGTGGTGGCTGGTGGTCCCTGGTGGTGGCTGGTGGTCCGTGGTGGTGGCTGGTGGTCCTTGATGGTGGCTGGTGGTCCCTGGTGGTGGCTGGTGGTCCGTGATGGTGGCTGGTGGTCCCTGGTGGTGGCTGGTGGTCCGTGATGGTGGCTGGTGGTCCGTGGTGGTGGCTGGTGGTCCTTGATGGTGGCTGGTGGTCCCTGGTGGTGGCTGGTGGTCCGTGATGGTGGCTGGTGGTCCGTGGTGGAGGATGGTGGTCTCTGGTGGTGGCTGGTGGTCCCTGGTGGTGGCTGGTGGTCCCTGGTGGTGGCTGGTGGTCCCTGGTGGTGGCTGGTGGTCCCTGGTGGTGGCTGGGGGTCCCTGGTGGAGGCTGGTGGTCCCTGGTGGTGGCTGGTGGTCCCTGGTGGTGGCTGGTGGTCCGTGATGGTGGCTGGTGGTCCGTGGTGGAGGATGGTGGTCTCTGGTGGTGGCTGGTGGTCCCTGGTGGTGGCTGGTGGTCCCTGGTGGTGGCTGGTGGTCCTGGTGGTGGCTGGTGGTCCCTGGTGGTGGCTGGTGGTCCCTGGTGGTGGCTGGTGGTCCCTGGTGGTGGCTAGTGGTCCCTGGTGGTGGCTGATGGTCCCTGGTGGAGGCTAGTGGTCCCTGGTGGTGGCTGGTGGTCCCTTGTGGTGGCTGGTGGTCCCTGGTGGTCCCTGGTGGTGGCTGGTGGTCTTTGGTGGTGGCTGGTGGTCCCTGGTGGTGGCTGGTGGTCCCTGGTGGTGGCTGGTGGTCCTGGTGGTGGCTAGTGGTCCCTGGTGGAGGCTAGTGGTCCCTGGTGGTGGCTGGTGGTCCCTGGTGGTGGCTGGTGGTCCCTGGTGGTGGCTGGTGGTCCCTGGTGGTGGCTAGTGGTCCCTGGTGGAGGCTAGTGGTCCCTGGTGGAGGCTAGTGGTCCCTGGTGGTGGCTAGTGGTCCCTGGTGGAGGCTAGTGGTCCCTGGTGGAGGCTAGTGGTCCCTGGTGGAGGCTAGTGGTCCCTGGTGGTGGCTAGTGGTCCCTGGTGGTGGCTAGTGGTCCCTGGTGGAGGCTAGTGGTCCCTGGTGGAGGCTGGTGGTCCCTGGTGGTGGCTAGTAGTCCCTGGTGAAGGCTAGTGGTCCCTGGTGGAGGCTAGTGGTCCCTGGTGGAGGCTAGTGGTCCCTGGTGGTGGCTGGTGGTCCCTGGTGGTGGCTGGTGGTCCCTGGTGGTGGCTGGTGGTCCCTGGTGGTGGCTGGTGGTCCCTGGTGGTGGCTGGTGGTCCCTAGGTGGTGGCTGGTGGTCCCTGGTGGTGGCTAGTGGTCCCTGGTGGAGGCTAGTGGTCCCTGGTGGAGGCTAGTGGTCCCTGCTGGTGGCTGGTTGTCCCTGGTGGTGGCTGGTGGTCCCTGGTGGTGGCTAGTGGTCCTTGGTGGAGGCTAGTGGTCCCTGGTGGAGGCTAGTGGTCCCTGGTGGTGGCTGGTGGTCCCTGGTGGTGGCTGGTGGTCCCTGGTGGTGGCTAGTGGTCCCTGGTGGAGGCTAGTGGTCCCTGGTGGAGGCTAGTGGTCCCTGGTGGAGGCTAGTGGTCCCTGGTGGAGGCTAGTGGTCCCTGGTGGAGGCTAGTGGTCCATGGTGGTGGCTGGTGGCCCCTGGTGGTGGCTGGTGGTCCTGGTGGTGGTGGTCGTTGTCGCCTCCCGGGGTAGAGGGTACCGTGTGCCGGGGGGGGGTCGGCCGGGGGACGGGCCGGGGGACGGGCCGGGGGACGGGCCGGGGGACGGGCCGGGGGGCGGGCCGGGGGAGGGGCCGGGGGACGCGCCGGGGGACGGGCCGGGGGACGGGCCGGGGGGCGGGCCGGGGGAGAGCAAGGATGAGCCACGAGGGGGGACTCCGGTACTTGACATGCAGAAAGGCAGCGGTATAGATAACCGATATTTATCCACCACCTGTATGGTTTATGTCCCTTCCCCTCCCACCCACACACCCACCCACACACCCACCCGCACACCCACCCACACCCACCCACACACCCACCCCACACACCCACCCCACACACCCACCCACACACCCACCCACACACCCACCCGCACACCCACCCACACACCCACCCACACACCCACCCACACACCCACCCCACACACCCACCCACACACCCACCCACACACCCACCCGCACACCCACCCACACACCCACCCACACCCACCCACACACCCACCCCACACACCCACCCACACACCCACCCACACACCCACCCACACACCCACCCACACACCCACCCACACACCCACCCACACACCCACCCACACACCCACCCACACACCCACCCGCACACCCACCCACACACCCACCCACACACCCACCCGCACACCCACCCACACACCCACCCGCACACCCACCCGCACACCCACCCACACACCCACCCACACACCCACCCACACACACACCCACACACCCACCCACACAGCCACACACACAGCCACCCGCACACCCACCCACACACCCACCCACACACCCACCCACACACCCACCCACACACCCACCCACACACCCACCCGCACACCCACCCACACACCCACCCGCACACCCACCCGCACACCCACCCGCACACCCACCCACACAGCCACCCACACACCCACCCGCACACCCACCCGCACACCCACCCACACAGCCACACACACAGCCACCCACACACCCACCCACACACCCACCCACACACCCACCCACACACCCACCCACACACCCACCCACCCACACACCCACCCACACACCCACCCGCACACCCACCCACACACCCACCCGCACACCCACCCACACACCCACCCGCACACCCACCCACACACCCACCCACACACACACCCACACACCCACCCACACACCCACCCACACACCCACCCGCACACCCACCCACACACCCACCCACACACCCACCCGCACACCCACCCGCACACCCACCCACACAGCCACACACACAGCCACCCACACACCCACCCACACACCCACCCACACACCCACCCACACACCCACCCGCACACCCACCCACACACCCACCCACACACCCACCCACACACCCACCCACACACCCACCCGCACACCCACCCACACACCCACCCACACACCCACCCACACACCCACCCGCACACCCACCCGCACACCCACCCGCACACCCACCCACACAGCCACCCGCACACCCACCCACACCCACCCACACACCCACCCACACACCCACCCGCACACCCACCCACACCCACCCACCCGCACACCCACCCACACCCACCCACACACCCACCCACACACCCACCCACACACCCACCCGCACACCCACCCACACACCCACCCGCACACCCACCCACACACCCACCCACACACCCACCCACACACCCACCCACACACCCACCCACACACCCACCCGCACACCCACCCACACACCCACCCACACACCCACCCACACACCCACCCGCACACCCACCCGCACACCCACCCACACACCCACCCGCACACCCACCCACACAGCCACCCACACACCCACCCGCACACCCACCCCACACACTCACCTACACACCCACCCCACACACCCACCCCACACACCCACCCACACACCCACCCGCACACCCACCCCACACACCCACCCACACACCCACCCGCACACCCACCCGCACACCCACCCACACACCCACCCCACACACCCACCCACACACCCACCCGCACACCCACCCCACACACCCACCCACCCCACACACCCACCCGCACACCCACCCACACAGCCACCCACACACCCACCCGCACACCCACCCCACACACCCACCCACACACCCACCCCACACACCCACCCACACACCCACCCCACACACCCACCCCACACACCCACCCACACACCCACCCACACACCCACCCACACACCCACCCGCACACCCACCCGCACACCCACCCGCACACCCACCCGCACACCCACCCACACACCCACCCGCACACCCACCCGCACACCCACCCGTACACCCACCCGCACACCCACCCGCACACCCACCCACACAGCCACCCACACAGCCACCCACACACCCACCCGCACACCCACCCACACAGCCACCCCCACAGCCACCCACACATCCACCCACACACCCACCCCACACACCCACCCACACACCCACCCCACACACCCACCCACACACCTAACCCACACACCCACCCCACACACCCACCCACACACCCACCCCACACACCCACCCACACACCCACCCCACACACCCACCCACACCCACCCACACCCACCCACACACCCACCCCACACACCCACCTCACACACCCACCCCCCACACACCCACCCACACACCCACCCCACACACCCACCCACACACCCACCCACACACCCACCCCACACACCCACCCCACACACCCACCCACACACCCACCCACACACCCACCCCACACACCCACCCCACACACCCACCCACACACCCACCCACACACCCACCCCACACACCCACCCACACACCCACCCCACACACCCACCCACACCCACCCACACCCACCCACACACCCACCCCACACACCCACCTCACACACCCACCCCCCACACACCCACCCACACACCCACCCCACACACCCACCCACACACCCACCCACACACCCACCCCACACACCCACCCCACACACCCACCCACACACCCACCCACACACCCACCCCACACACCCACCCCACACACCCACCCACACACCCACCCACACACCCACCCCACACACCCACCCACACACCCACCCCACACACCCACCCACACGCTTGGTACAACAAGGACAGAAACCGAGTTGTAAAGGTGGTGTTTACAAACGAAACCACGAAGGAGGATATTCTGGAAAGGAAGAGTCGTCTGCAGCATATGGAGGGATACAAAAAAGTATTCCTGCAGAGGGACAGGACGAAGGAGGAGAGAGCCAGGGCAGCAGAGGCAAGGAGGAAGCGCAGGGAGAGAGGAGCAAACCAGAAAATCACAGCCCTCAACACAACAGTCCCAGAGACAAGAGGAGAACCCAAAACCAGCATCCCAGCAACACCAGAGGGGAGGGCAACACCACCATCCCCCTCTGCATAGAAACCCTCCCTTCCCCTCACCCTACCTGCCCCCACCCAACCCTCCCTCCCCCCACCTCATTCTGACCCTGACACCCCTTGCCCATTCCCATCATGTCCCCCCTCCCACCTTTCCCCCCTCCCCCTTCATCCCATACCCTCCCTATCCCTCCTCCCCCCTTACCCCGTATCATCCATGTCCCCCCTACCTCCTTAACCCACACCCTACCTGTCCCCCCTTCCCGTGAACCCCCACCTCCCACCCCAAAATCCTCTGAGACCCTGCAAACCACCTCACAGATCCTCTCATCCACGGAACAGCTTCCCACACCAGCAGAATGCTCGCCAAGAAAGGGACATGAAAATGAACAGAAGAAAGTGAGCTTCAAGGCGATGTACACTAACATAGATGGGATTTCAAATAAAACAAGTGAACTTGGAGAATGGGCACTAGAAGAAAACCCAGACATAATAGCACTCACAGAAACAAAGTCAACGAAAATCATAACAAACGAAGTGTTTCCACAGGGCTACTATGTAGTGAGGAAAGAGAGAGAGAAGGGAGAGGAGGTGGTGTAGCTTTGCTACTAAGAGACGGTTGTAGTTTCGAAGAGATGGTAATTCAGATCTGTGAAGGTTTCAGTGACTACATATCAGGCACCATAACAACTGGAGGACAGAAAATTATAATAGTAGTCATATATAACCGCACACCGAATGACAGAAGACCCAGACAGGAATATGATAGAAACAACTTGGCCACCATCAATATAATAGAGAGAGCAGCTTCTGTGGCTAGCAGTAACGGATCCAGACTTCTAATCATGGGAGACTTCAACCATGGGAAGATAGATTGGGGGAACAGAAACCCACATGGAGGCCCAGACACATGGAGAGCTAAGCTGCTGGATGTGGCAACAAGAAACTTTCTAAGTCAACACGTCAAGGGACCGACAAGAATGAGAGGAGGGGATGAACTAGCCTTGCTTGATCTGATATTTACCCTAAATGAGTCGGATATAAGGGAAGTTAAATTGGAAGTCCCCTTGGGAATGAGTGATCATAGTGTATTGAGCTTTGAGTACCTGATTGAGCTAGGAATTATCACCCCCAAAAAAGAACTGGGAACCAAAGGGCTGGCGTACCGAAAGGGAAACTATGAGGAAATGAATAAATTCCTATGGGATATACATTGGGACACAGAACTCCGAACCAAGTCCGTACAAGACATGATGGACTATGTCACCCAAAAATGTCAGGAGGCTGTAAGCAGGTTTGTCCCAGCCCGACAGGAAAAAACAGAGAAGCAAAGGAAGAATCCGTGGTTTAATAAGGAAGGTATGAAAGCAAAGGAGCTGAACAAAAGGGCATGGAGGAACTTCCGGAACATGTTAAGGCCCTTTCGGGACGCAACGGGGTCCTTACTCTGATGTTGTTAGAGGAAGATATAATGTATCCGTTCCCAAGCCAGTAGTGGCTATCAAGGGATGAGATCCGTGACGCAAGTAACTTTAAGGGAGTAGGGAAAGAAAGTTAAGAACTTAATATTATACTTATCACCATCACCAATTAAATATATAAAATCAAAAAGTGCACAGGGGGAGGGGTATTAACACTATACAAGGGGATTATGCACAATATAGTCTTCTGCTGAAGACTCTGGATCAAGAAGCTAGGTGCTGAGTCCGCGGTGCTTTCTTCGTGGCCTCACGACGTGACCTCTGAGAATGCCGAGCCTACCCGGGCCACAGGTCAGCCAAAACACAGGTCCACTGGGGGCACCGCCGTGGAGGCCGTCAACCACACGTCCAGCTGGTCTGCTGGCAGGTTCTGAGCCAACAAGGCTGGTACGGCCACTCCACGAACGATAAAAGGGGAACGCCCTAGACAGGAGCCTCGTGTGACAACACAAGTCACTCTCCTGTCTTCAGTACCCCAGTGGATGATCGTCTCCAACAGTCGGTCCCGGGTAAATCCTTTTACTGCCACTCCACTGGCAGGCTACCACGCCACAGTGTTCTTCCGGGGGGACGACGTCACAACAGCTGCAGCAAGGTTCAAGGTATGGAGACTGGCTGCCTCGGGTAGACTGACTCAACCTTCAACACAGCGGTCCCAGGTCGACTCTGTAAACAGACACGTCATCAATGACTGGGACACACTAAAACACCTCACTTACGGGCTCGGGCACAAACACCTGACGTATCCAGTCCATAGATGGCGCTGTCGTCGGAGCACCACCTCACCAGAGGTCAGGAGCGGCTGTGTTGTGAGCTGTACAGGACTGGAAACTGGCCCTTGAGGCCAGTACACGCTGTCCTCACCAGGTGTCGTCGTCCGTTTGGCGGGGGTTTCGGGAGCTGACCCACAGATGGCGTGGTTGTCACTGCTCCGGGCTCGGACGCTGGATCCGGGTTCGTAACACAGAACACCAGAAAGTAGAGAGAGATACCAGAGAACCAGGAACGAGTATGTCAGTGTGAGAAGAGCAGCTGAGAAAAGGTATGAAAATGATATAGCTAATAAAGCCAAGACCGAACCAAAGCTACTACACAGTCACATCAGGAGGAAGACAACAGTGAAGGAACAGGTGATGAAACTTAGGGTGGGCGAGGACAGGTACACAGAAAATGACAAAGAGGTGTGTGAAGAACTCAACAAAAGGTTCCAGGAGGTCTTTACAATAGAACAGGGAGATGTCGCGGCGCTAGAAGAGGTGGCAGCAAACCAGGTGACCTTGGATAGGTTCGAAATTACAAGAGATGAGGTCAAGAAGCACCTATTGGAGCTGGATGTGAGAAAAGCTGTTGGACCGGATGGAATCTCGCCATGGGTATTGAAAGAGTGTGCAGGAGCACTTTGCCTACCACTCTCCATAGTGTATAGTAGGTCACTGGAAACGGGGGACCTACCAGAAATATGGAAGACTGCTAATGTAGTACCAATATACAAAAAGGGTGACAGACAAGAGGCACTGAACTACAGGCCAGTGTCCTTAACTTGTATACCATGCAAGGTGATGGAGAAGATTGTGAGAAAAAACCTAGTAACACATCTGGAGAGAAGAGACTTCGTGACAACCCATCAACATGGGTTCAGGGAGGGTAAATCTTGCCTTACAGGCTTGATTGAATTCTACGATCAGGTGACAAAGATTAAACAAGAAAGAGAAGGGTGGGCGGACTGCATTTTTTTGGACTGTCGGAAGGCCTTTGACACAGTACCTCATAAAAGGTTGATGCATAAGCTGGAGAAACAGGCAGGAGTAACTGGTAGGGCGCTCTAGTGGATAAGGGAGTACCTAAACAATAGGAAGCAGAGAGTTACAGTGAGGGGTGAGACCTCAGACTGGCGTGAAGTCACCAGTGGAGTCCCACAGGGCTCTGTACTTGGACCTATCCTGTTTCTGATACCCACCCACACACCCACCCACACAGCCGCCCCCACACCCACCCACACAGCCGCCCCCACACCCACCCACACAGCCGCCCACACACCCATCCACACACCCACCCACACACCCACCTTCCCTGCCCTTCACCATCTCTGCCCTTCACCACCTTTTCAATGCACAGTGTCTTTAGCAATAAATAAACTTCACAAGACAAACATCTTCTCAAGTAGTTTCGAAATTTATATAATTTGCCAGTTAATACAAGAGACAGGTATTTGGGGGGGGGTCAACCCCGACCCACCTATGTCCGTCCCCAAACAGCCACCAGTCACCCTGCAAAGTTTGGTGAGACTACCCCCAGGGCCAGGACCAAGATTCACGAAGCTCCATGTATTTCTTCGTAAGTAGGTTTGCTACGAAGGTTCCTAAGTATGCCTTAAGAAGATGCTTAGGTACAATTCAGGTAGGTCCACTTACGAAGATATTTGTTGGTTCACCTGCGTGCCATAGAGGTCACTACTGTGTTTCGTTTGGCCAATCAGAGAGCAGCAACATTCTTCATATTGAAGATTAAGCGCTGGCTTATCGGAGCTCTACTGCCTCCTATTTACGTCGAATTTTCTTATAAAATTAGTATATTTCGAAGTAAAACAATGTTTTTTCAACTTCTACAGCCAGCACCGACATTGTAGTAAACAAATATGTTACATTTGTTGTTTACCTACGTAATTCTAAGAGATACTATGTAGCTGTCCTTGTTGCTCGGAAGATGAGCTGACAATTATTGTATATATTTACTGAATTTACCCAAGGGCCACTAACTATCTAGTGACCTCGACGAGGACAGAAAGCCGGCGGCTTGTTAAAGGTCCCGCCAATTGTCTTAAAGATATTTTTTAGCTGGAATTTGGCATTTACGGCTTCAACGGGTAGGCAGTTCCATGGGTTTATAGGCCTCTTGGTGGAAAAAACATCTGTTTTCAGTCCTACTTGAGAGAACATACTCTCCAACACTATATCTGTGATTGCCCTGTTATCAGTGACTTCATACCAAATGGTATGAGGTACTTTGAGCTCTGTAATTACTTCATACACTCAGGAATATTAGAAGATATTCTTGTGCTGCACCCAGATTTTGCAAGAGGAGGCTAATAGATCAGCCTTAAGTATTTTGTTCTCTCCTGATTCCATGTATGACTGGCCATCCTGTGAGGTGAGGATGTTGGATGAGCTTGTAGCTGGTTTTTGATCTACACTGTGTGGTCCTTCATACAGAATAGGGAAGCAGCACATTGCTGTGTATACCTAAACATGTTAAAAAATGCATTGTTTGAGAGGAGTCTTGTAGAAACTGGTAAGAGTAATTATAATATAATGTTTCCCTGATTCAGTGCTTACCTCTTGTGAAAATCGCGAAGAATTGTTTAGTCAGAGTTGATTTGTTTTTTGTATTGAGGTTGGTATTTTCTACCTTGATTCCATGTACAGTATGTCTAACCATCCTGTGAGATGGGAGTATTAGATAAACTTATAACTAGTTTTTTATCTACACTGTGTAATCTTCCATATAGAATAGGGTAGCAGCACATTGCTGTGTATACCTAAGCTTCTTAATAAAAAAAATCAGTAATAAAGATTTTAAATTATAGTTTGTATTATTACAAATTCAGTACTGTATTATCCTTATTAAATCATGTTAACCATGGATCATAAAGATCTCATGTTGATATGTAATAGTTATATTTCTTTTGAACTGCTAATCCATGCTAATCATTTTTGAATCATTCATTAAATTGTGCATTATGTCTCAATTTTTCACTTCCTTGGATATACTGTACAGTACATAAAGATAGGATAAAAATATACCAGTAATATTTTTTTCATAATATTTTTTTTTTTTAAATAACTGCATCAATATTTTTACAGCTGACAGGATTTGTTTTACCATACAGGTGCATTATTTGTTAAAAAAATTTGGTTTATTGTTACACACAATGGTGCTACATAGCCTTCCCAGCTTGGTGCCTTCTTTTAATACTTACTGATAAATAAATAAATAATAATAAATAAATTTTATTCAGGAAAAGTACATACAGTTGATTTACAAACATAATGTTGGATTAATAGACAGAGCTAGTACATACAATACCTAAAGCCACTAATACTCATAGCATTTCGGGCAAGGTGTGGGGGAAAAAACACTTATACTAAAACTTAATAGTAATCGGGATTAGGTATAAATTGTGTTGAAAGAAGGAATAAAAAATAAAAATGGGGGATAACATAGCAGAAATCAGCAATTGTACACATTGGTGAACAGCGTTGTTTAAAAAATAGCAAGACATGGGTTGACATTTAGGGGGTAAGGTAGGTCACATGGAGTTAATTAGGTAGTACTTAGTTTTACTCTTAAACTGGTTGAGAGAGGTACAGCCTTTGACATGATTCGGGGGGTCATTCCACATTCTGGGTCCCTTGATTTGTAGAGCACTTCTAGTTTGGTTACACACAGCCAAATTGTGTAACAGGAAGAGGTCTTGGAAACAAATTTGTTCCATGCTAAATGTAGAGGAATCAGCTGAGTATTCCTCAAATAAAATAGGTTGCCTCAGCTTATAAGGTAAATAAAATAAGCATTTCTCAAATAAGTAGCTGCCTCACCTCACTGCCTTACTGCTACATAGCCTTCCCGGCATGGTGCCTTCTTTTGATAATTACTTGTTCCACACCCAAATTGTGTAACAGGAAGAGGTCTTGGACCCCTACTTCCCTCTCTCATTTTTAATAGTCCATATAGTCATAATTATAGATTTAAGTATTCAATGAATAAAGTTTTTGACATTTTTACCCTTCTCCTTACCTAACATCATTTGTGCAGCATATTTTTATTTTATGTCTCACCCAGATTTAATTTCAAAATAAAACCAAACTAAATAAATTAGAAATGGATATGTATAGTTAAGGTACATCCTTATTACTAGGTGAACAGGGGCATTTGGTGATAGTAAATGATCCCATCAGGCAGGGCTCATCACTTTCTCTCATATTTCATGTTCACCAGTGTTTATTTACTTAATAACTACGGGTATAATATCTTGCTATTATAAAACTAATTCTAATATCATAAATGACATATTTACTCAAAGTTTCAAGCAGAGAATGCTTGTATAACTAACACGAAGGACTCCTCTTCACAAGATTCAGTTGCTATAATCTTTTGTTTATGTTCCAAAATCTTAAAATCGATCCCAGTGTTATGTAGTAGAGAAAAATTGAGTTATATCCAGTTTACGTAAAGCTACGAGTGGTCGAAACCACACTTAGATCCCGGACCAAACTTATGAAGGTTTTTCGACTTAGTGTAGCTACCTGAATACCGACGTAGCCGCCACGAAGGCGTTAAGAAGGAAAACATTCGTAGCTAAGAACAAAAACCTTCGTAAGTACCTTCGTGAATCTGGCCCCTGGGGCCTCCAATCTCGAACAGATAACTTATTTATGGATATAGATAATGGAGCCTCTGGTTATCCCCCCCCCCACTACACCTCCGTCAGCATCCACATTCTTCCCCACAGAACCTGAAGCCAGCAGAGAGCAGCAGCAGCAGACAGGCCGCCGACCCCTACGTCAAGCTCCACCTGCTGCCCGGCGCCAGCAAGGTATACCTGCTGGCCTGAGTGTCGCTCAGGGGGCACTCACTCCTCCCGAGACACTCACAAGGGGCACTCACTCCTCCCGAGACACTCACAAGGGACACTCACTCCTCCCGAGACACTCACAAGGGGACACTCACTCCTCCCGAGACACTCACAAGGGACACTCACTCCTCCCGAGACACTCACAAGGGACACTCACTCCTCCCGAGACACTCACAAGGGGCACTCACTCCTCCTGAGACACTCACAAGGGGGCACTCACTCCTCCCGAGACACTCACAAGGGGGCACTCACTCCTCCCGAGACACTCACAAGGGGGCACTCACTCCTCCCGAGACACTCACAAGGGACACTCACTCCTCCCGAGACACTCACAAGGGACACTCACTCCTCCCGAGACACTCACAAGGGACACTCACTCCTCCCAAGACACACAAGGGACACTCACTCCTCCCGAGACACTCACAAGGGACACTCACTCCTCCCGAGACACTCACAAGGGACACTCACTCAACTGGGCCAATTACGAAGGCGTGCTATAGACGGCACTGTTACTCAGCACTTACAGTAATCTTAGACTATATTACCTCGAGTGTTTCAAGTTACTTCCACACTTTGTAAACGAGAGCCAATTCCCTTCACTAACTGCAGTTGCTCTTCTGAGGTTAATAGTTAATGAAATTATTTCCCATATAGTTAGATAGATATCGCATGCCTTTAACTACCTATCTAAGCTATCTGTTCTCCGCGATGAACTACAAACCACTAATTCTCTCCCTGTGTTGTCACGTGGCGGCGCTCGTCGTGCGTCTGGCAGTCCAACAAGCTCAGAACTCGTACGGTGCCCAAGACCTCCAACCCGGACTTCAATGAGACACTTACCTACTACGGCATCTCTGACCAGGACATGGCTCGCAAGACACTTAGACTCACCGTCTTGGGTAAGTGTGTGTTCACAGACCCACTCCCCAACACTGGTAAGTGTGTCCCCAGACCCACTCCCCAACACTGGTAAGTGTGTCCCCAGACCCACTCCCCAACACTGGTAAGTGTGTCCCCAGACCCACTCCCCAACACTGGTAAGTGTGTCCCCAGACCCACTCCCCAACACTGGTAAGTGTGTGTCCCCAGACCCACTCCCTAACACTGGTAAGTGTGTCCCCAGACCCACTCCCCAACACTGGTAAGTGTGTCCCCAGACCCACTCCCCAACACTGGTAAGTGTGTCCCCAGACCCACTCCCCAACCCTGGTAAGTGTGTCCCCAGACCCACTCCCCAACACTGGTAAGTGTGTCCCCAGACCCACTCCCCAACACTGGTAAGTGTGTCCCCAGACCCACTCCCCAACCCTGGTAAGTGTGTCCCCAGACCCACTCCCCAACACTGGTAAGTGTGTCCCCAGACCCACTCCCCAACCCTACCACTGAGAACTAGCGGACACAATGACGAGGACCTTCAGGTGTGGAGGCACATCACCAAGAGTGAGCAGGAGTGTGAGCCTCAACAGTGTTGGTGCAGCACGACGCCGCCACACACACACACACACACACACACACACACACACACACACACACACACACACACACACACACACACACACACACACACACACACACACACACACACAACTCTCCACATCTGCTTGAAAGATTTTGGAGGACAATAACGGTAAAAACGTGTTTTTTGTTATATTTCTTGATACAGGAAGAACAGTAAAGTTACGTTCTCCAGGCAGGAGGAGACACGTACAAACATTACCGGCTGGGAACACCAAGACGGGCTTGGTATAGACTACTGGTTTATAATCAAATAAAGACATAACCTATGACGTAGTAATTGGCAGTATTTGGACACATTGGACTGTATTTGGAGATGAAATACGTTTATTATAAGTTTTGCAGTAGTGATGGAGGGTGACTGTGGTGATGGAGGGTGACTGTGGTGATGGAGGGTGTCTGTGGTGATGGAGGGTGACTGTGGTGATGGAGGGTGACTGTGGTGATGGAGGGTGACTGTGGTGATGGAGAGTGATTGTGGTGATGGGGGGTGGCTTTGGTGATGGAGGGTGACTGTGGTGATGGAGGGTGACTGTGGTGATGGTGGGTGAATGTGGTGATGGTGGGTGACTGTGGTGATGGTGGGTGTCTGTGGTGATGGTGGGTGACTATGGTGATGGAGGGTGACTGTGGTGATGGAGGGTGACTGTGGTGATGGAGGGTGACTGTGGTGATGGAGGGTGACTGTGGTGATGGTGACTGTGGTGATGGAGGGTGACTGTGGTGATGGAGGGTGTCTGTGGTGATGGAGGGTGACTGTGGTGATGGAGGGTGACTATGGTGATGGAGGGTGACTGTGTTGATGGTGGGTGAATGTGGTGATGGAGGGTGTCTGTGGTGATGGAGGGTGACTGTGGTGATGGTGGGTGAATGTGGTGATGGAGGGTGTCTGTGGTGATGGAGGGTGACTATGGTGATGGAGGGTGACTGTGGTGATGGAGGGTGACTGTGGTGATGGAGGGTGACTGTGTTGATGGTGGGTGAATGTGGTGATGGAGGGTGTCTGTGGTGATGGAGGGTGACTATGGTGATGGAGGGTGACTGTGGTGATGGAGGGTGACTGTGGTGATGGAGGGTGACTGTGGTGATGGAGGGTGACTGTGTTGATGGTGGGTGAATGTGGTGATGGAGGGTGTCTGTGGTGATGGAGGGTGACTATGGTGATGGAGGGTGACTGTGGTGATGGAGGGTGTCTGTGGTGATGGAGGGTGACTATGGTGATGGAGGGTGACTGTGGTGATGGAGGGTGACTGTGGTGATGGTGACTGTGGTGATGGAGGGTGACTGTGGTGATGGTGACTGTGGTGATGGTGGGTGACTGTGGTGATGGAGGGTGACTGTGGTGATGGAGGGTGACTGTGGTGATGGAGGGTGACTGTGGTGATGGAGGGTGACTGTGGTGATGGTGACTGTGGTGATGGTGGGTGACTGTGGTGATGGAGGGTGACTGTGGTGATGGAGGGTGACTGTGGTGATGGTGGGTGTCTGTGGTGATGGAGGGTGACTGTGGTGATGGAGAGTGTCTGTGGTGATGGAGGGTGAATGTGGTGATGGAGGGTGACTGTGGTGATGGAGGGTGACTGTGGTGATGGAGGGTGACTGTGGTGATGGAGGGTGACTGTGGTGATGGTGACTGTGGTGATGGAGGGTGACTGTGGTGATGGAGGGTGTCTGTGGTGATGGAGGGTGACTGTGGTGATGGAGGGTGACTGTGGTGATGGAGGGTGACTGTGGTGATGGACGGTAACTGTGGTGATGGAGGGTGACTGTGGTGATGGTGGGTGACTGTGGTGATGGAGGGTGTCTGTGGTGATGGTGACTGTGGTGATGGATGGTGACTGTGGTGATGAAGGGGTGACTGGTGATGGAGGGTGTCTGTGGTGATGGAGGGTGACTGTGGTGATGGAGGGTGACTGTGGTGATGGAGGGTGACTGTGGTGATGGAGGGTGACTGTGGTGATGGAGGGTGTCTGTGGTGATGGAGGGTGTCTGTGGTGATGGAGGGTGACTGTGGTGATGGAGGGTGACTGTGGTGATGGAGGGTGACTGTGGTGATGGAGGGTGACTGTGGTGATGGAGGGTGACTGTGGTGATGGAGGGTGACTGTGGTGATGGAGGGTGACTGTGGTGATGGAGGGTGTCTGTGGTGATGGAGGGTGACTGTGGTGATGGAGGGTGACTGTGGTGATGGTGACTGTGGTGATGGAGGGTGACTGTGGTGATGGAGGGTGACTGGTGATGGTGAATGTGGTGATGGTGACTGTGGTGATGGAGCGTGACTGTGGTGATGGCGGGTGACTGTGGTGATGGAGGGTGTCTGTGGTGATGGAGGGTGTCTGTGGTGATGGAGGGTGACTGTTGTGATGGAGGGTGACTGTGGTGATGGAGGGTGACTGTGGTGATGGAGGGTGACTGTGGTGATGGAGGGTGACTGTGGTGATGGAGGGTGACTGTGGTGATGGAGGGTGACTGTGGTGATGGAGGGTGTCTGTGGTGATGGAGGGTGACTGTGGTGATGGTGACTGTGGTGATGGAGGGTGACTGTGGTGATGGAGGGTGACTGTGGTGATGGAGGGTGACTGTGGTGATGGAGGGTGACTGTGGTGATGGAGGGTGTCTGTGGTGATGGAGGGTGACTGTGGTGATGGAGAGTGTCTGTGGTGATAGTGGGTGACTGTGGTGATGGAGGGTGTCTGTGGTGATGTAGGGTGACTGTGGTGATGGAGGGTGACTGTGGTGATGGAGGGTGACTGTGGTGATGGAGGGTGTCTGTGGTGATGGAGGGTGACTATGGTGATGGTTGGTGACTGTGGTGATGGAGGGTGACTGTGGTGATGGAGGG